>NW_006256686.1:5959918-5981677 GCF_000478725.1 Eutrema salsugineum | reverse complement strand
TGAGAGGAGGAGGAGGAGGAGAGATTGGGTGGTGTTCTTCATGTCACCACACAACAAGACATCTGCGTTTGGGAAGTGGCAGAGGTGTGAGAATTCGAAGGAGGAGCAAGGGTACAATGGGAATTATATAATGTGGAGAGGAGGAAGAGAGAAGTTTGTGTTGTGAAGGGGGGAGAGAGAGAGTGTGAGGTGTGTGGAATTTAAATGAAAGAGAAGACAGCTCAAACACAGCTCAGGCCTACTCGTTATTCGTTTTTTTTTCTTCCCTTTTTTCGACTTTATTATTTTGTAATTATCGATTAATGTAATAATGTCTATGAATATACAGAACATTTAAATTCGATTGTGCTAACTTTTGGAATGGAGCGTCACCGTATGATGCAAAAGTATACGCTATACTTTATTTTTTGTTTTTGTTTTAAATTGGGTCAATCTTTTGCACACAAAAATTAAAAAAAAGGGGTCAATCTTAAGGTGCCCCAGTTAACTTTATATTATTTTCGCACCAAATCCCATATAATATAAAGCCTCGTAATAGTGAAATATATCATCAAATTTATTAGTTAGAAGTTGTGGTACCTTTGCCCCCAAAAAAAAATTGGTGGTACCATTTTTCATCAATAAGTTCTAGCTAACCATTGTTTTTTAACATCTCTAGTAAGCATCTTTCGACACTAAGATTTGAGTTCCATGGAAATAAGTAAGGGTTTATTTGCTAAATAGCCATTATTTTTTTAAGTTGGAAACAAAAATTGTAAACAAAGAGTTTTTCTGTTGATATTAAATAAAGTTGTGTTATCAGAAAAAAATATTAAATATTTGTTATAAGTCCACACGAAATTTATGCTTTTCATATTTTGAATAACACATGCGATATCTAAGATAAATTTTATTATCCGTCTGTCTTGCAAATATAAGAAGTATAATATGTTCGTTAAAGAAAAAAAAGTATAATATGGCTAACTACTGAATATTCTAAATAAACAAAAGTTCAAATGCATGTGAATTGGTTCGTAAACAAACAAAAATTGCGATGGAAAAATATCAAATTATTTTAGATATTCCAAGTGTATGAAAATAATTCAATGGACCCAAAATTTTACGTTTGAAGCAATGCTTCATATAAAGACAATATACACATAATTATAACTGCAAGCAATAATTGTTTAAATCCAAACAAAACATAACAGATTACACAAACATTCTGTTTCTAAGGCTCTAAGCTATTGAAACAATATAGTAACAGCACACATGCCCTTTCGATTTCACTTTCTTTTTTTTGAGAAATATGCTATACAAAACTTTTGGTTGTTTGTCTGGAGTTATTAGAAATGTTAATATAGTATTTTTTTTAAAAAATGTTAATATAGTCCCAAAGAAGAGTTATTCATCATGTTGATTTTGCGCTAAAGATGTCTTCACCGAAAGGTATTGTGCATAGCTGTGCCATTCTCGTTGTTTGCCTTGCTTGTTTATGATTGGTTCTCTCTAAACCAGGATAAAATAATCCAGAAGTAAACAAAACCTAACCAAATTAAGAAGAACCAAACCAAATTAGATAGTGTTATACGTATATATATAGTATATATCCGAATGATTTCTGTTTTAAATTTTTTTCCATATCTGAACTGAACAGAAACCAAATCGATTTCTGAATAGGTATCCAAATTATCTTAAATAAAATAATATACACACAAATATTATGCATATTTAGAATTAAAATTACTAAAATAGCCAAAAAAATAATAATATTTAGGATAGTTTGGATAGAAATATCAGATAGTTCAAATAGTTTTCTGACATTTTGGGAATTTGGATAGTTTTGATAGTTCGGATAAAACTATCCAACATGAAACCAGGTTATATTTTAGATCTAAGGCTGTTTTACAATCTATTATCTAAACTGAAGCTATTCGAACCACAACCAAACCATTTTTTTGTTCTAATAAAATTTCTAAACCCCTATACCTGATATATCTAATAATCCAAAATCCAAAAAAAAAACAAATCGAACCAAACCGAATGCTGAGTCCTCAGTCCTAGACTCCTAGTTCTTCCTTTCCACAACTAGTTCTCTTGTTAATTCATATACTATATGGTAGTATATGGTAAATAGGTATGATAATTGAGACGCCAATAAAGAATAAGGATTATGCCAGCTTTTAAGCCTCTTTTGTTCTTCCATATGTGAAAACTCCATATCAACAAATCCCACGGAAGCAAACAAACATAGACTCATATCATTTATACAAAATTAATTATCATTAATTAGTGTTTGGTGTATTCTGCTTCTATTTTTTAAATAGTACTCCTACTAACAACTTATAATAAAAGAAGCAGTTACATAATAATGCAAAAATAAATTAAAATGAGAGGTGGTTAAGGGAAGAGTCGGTGGTTCATGACGAATTCTGGAGCGTATCGGTTGATCGTGAAGCTATTTAGTATTCTATACACTTTAATTTAATGTCATTTGCCCGTTGCCGGTAAAATTTAGTTTTTGTTTTTTCCAACATCTAAATTTTTCTCTATCACGGGTTTATTTGTTGGACTTTTTTTTTAAGCAAGTTTTTTATTATTATTCAGGAGACGTCGATGACATATTTCTCCGTCAAAGCATGGCTGTTTTGGACGTTTGTGAACTCAAAATAATTGACAATGGATAACAAAATTTTGAAAACGAGTATTATGCAATTTGTTATTTGTTATCCAGAATTATGAAAATATGTATATTATTATAAGGTTGGTGTGGCGTCTAGTCACTTAGATTTATGTTAATATCTAAGATATTGTTGGTAGTGAATAATTCGTTTAAATCATTATATACGTTCTTTGCATTATCTGTCCTTACAAAACCAAAACCTTATAAACTGAAAAGCAATAGTAAAAATTACCATTACACATGGTCTAAGTATTTTTGAGCGTTGAGAATCTAGGCAAATTCAAAGATTAAATATTACTGGCTTACCGCGAAAGAAATGTTACATGATTTTTTTATATATATGTAATTTTGTTTCATATGTTAAAAGTGTTGTCTATTTTTGTTTTGAAGTAAAGTGTTGTCTTTTTAAGATCGAAAACTACTCATCTGTAACTTATCTCTACATTAAATTCCGACTTATTGTGTTGAGATAAAATAAAGCACCTTAAGTGACCCCAAAAAAATATTAGATGGACAAAATAAAGTCGAATGTATCATATTCAATTATCCATCGTCTAATTTAGATGAGAAGACTTTATCAAATGCTGCACTCTATTACATGGGAATTATGATTCTGCGGCATGACTTTAGCAAGGAGCACTAAAGAACTAAGTCAGCAAAATATATTATAAAAGATATGCATGTATAACTGTATTTAGAAAGCTTTTTTATATTTTGTATGAGATACAAAAACATAGGTAAAAATTATTTCATTACCGACTCCATTAAGGTTTATATTATAAATTATAAGAATTAGAGACACCTAACTGCCTAATTAACAGGTTTTATAAATCATTAGAAGTTCAAAAAGAACTAAAGGAATCCCTTTTTGTGGTAACAAAATATTATTTGCATAGTAAAATTGCTTTTAGGAGCTTTGCAAATTGTGTGGGAACATTTTTATGTCAGGTTATGTTCTCATAGACTAGCGTGACAGTCAAGGCTTCGTGATCTTTGTCATGAGTTAATTTTAATATTTTACTTTGACGAAACAAATAATGTGAAGAACAAATGCTTTCATCTAATCTAGTTTATCCGATAAATCAGAAATTTTTGCTTTCGATTTCACAGAAATACGAGTTTTAACCAAAATACCCAACGAGTGATTTGAATAGGATTCATTTGTCGTGCTGAAATGAATTGTTTTCACCACAGTAGAAAACGTACAATCGTAGGAATCGATAAGATGCACCATATTGATAAGATTCTTGAAAGTCTAATTAAGAGAATGAATAGCTAAATTTGAAACCCATACATTTTTGTATTAAAGGCACTGTAATGAAATTAAGACACCAAATTGAACCGAGCTGTCAAAGTAGCAGTCAATTGTTGGAACCAGCCAAAAAAAACATACCCTCAAAGGAAGAATTTATCTATCCATATGAAGGAACTACACAAGTCATTTTTAGGATCTTGGTGTAACAATTTGGAAAGACATGGATGTAACAATTTGGAAAGACATGGATTTCATCAAAAGCCACATTAACAACTCAACAATGCATGCAAGTAAAAGAAAAATAGTATTTAGATATATATATTGAAATATCAGTAAATTTTCGAAAACAAACTGTGTCATTGAATTTTTCTTTATTTTTCTCTACAACTCAAACACATCCATTACAAAAATTTTACCTAGATAATAATACGATGTAAACACATTACTACACAATATTTACTTTTTTTTTAATTCATTTTTCAACATCCTTACAAAGACATCATTTGAAAGCATAATAGATTGATATAGGAAAATATTGGACCAAATTATTACAAAGCCCAAAAGCTTCAAAATTTGGTTAAGTATAAATAAAAATAAAGCTTTTCAAGACAATTTAAAATGTGAGGAATTTCATTTTGTCCCACATCCAAAGATTAGAAAAATTTAAAGTCATATAAATATAGACACACACATAACATAGTTCAAAGTGTGTGAAGGAGAACCAAGGACTCCTTTGCGCGCCGCCGCCGCCGAGCCGAGCCGGGCTCAGGTCTTGGGTCTTGGGTCTTGGTGGGCCTTTGGCCCACAAAAGATGTTCTTTTTGGGCCACGTTTTGGTCAACATTTATGGGCCAAATTGCTAAAGTTTTCGGTTTAAATTCTTAACAAAATCACGACATTAAACTGCAGTCAAAGGCTTTTGGCAAGTTACGCGAAACATTATTGGACCATACAAGGACAGTTTTTATAACTTCCTTTCCGCGTCTGTAAATCGTCTCGGTTAAATCCGTGAAAGTTTTTTCGAGTTCAAAACTCAAACGTGATTCTACGACCGCTCTATAGCGCTTCCGCAGAACGCATAAATTAGCGACTCTTATTTTTAATCGCTATTCTATCGATTCTATTCAATGAATCTGACATTTTTTCTGTCTCTTTTTGGAACAGATGTCGAAAAATGTGGAGAAATCCATGGATGGAAGACAAGAGGATGTCGCTGAATCAACATCCATAGCGGTTGGAGATGCAGCACTCGGATCCCTGCCCACAAACATTCCGACTTTACCCAGCGCTATCGCTGCAGGTATCTCACCGGATAAGTTTGATGGTACCAACTTCAAACAGTGGCAGCAAAAGATGCACTTTTTCCTGTGCACACTGCATTTGGATAGGTATCTCATCGAGGACAAACCTGCTTTGCCCGCTGGGAATACTGATGTGCGTGCTGTTGCAAGCGTTGAAGCATGGGTCCATGCAAACTTCCTTTGCAAAGGCTACATCCAGAGCTGCTTGGTTGACCAATTGTTCAATGTCTATTATGACATCAAGTCGTCCAAGGATCTCTGGGAAGCTTTGGATAAGAAGTACAAGACTTTCAATGTATCCTCTGGAAGGTATGCAACATCCAAATTTACGAGGTACATGATGGTGGACTCAAGGCCCATCATGGAACAAGTCCATGAACTTCAGATGATTTGTCAAGAAATCACTGATGAAGGAATGAAGATCTGTGAAACCTTCATAGTGAATTGCTTCGTCGACAAGCTACCTCCTAGCTGGGTAGACTTCAGAAACTATCTGGATCATAAGCAAAAGTTTATAACCTTGTCAAATCTGATTTCCAGGCTGCAAAATGAGTCTTTAAAACGAGAGGTAAAAGCTGTCGCGCCTGTCAACCCTGAACTATTTCACTCCTACAATGCAAATGTAGCAGAGTTCAAGAACAAGGGAAAAGAGAAAGTCAAAGGCAACGTGAAATTTCCTCCCAAAGGAAGGCAAAACAAGTTTGCTCCACCATCATCCACTTCCTTCAAAAAGGAAACTCCTAAAAACAAATTTGTTGGGAAGTGCACATATTGCAACAAGAAGGGACACACCTCCAATGAATGTCGAAGCAGGCTGAGGGATAACAAAGGCCAAGCCAACTTGACTCAAGCTGATCTGTGTGCAATGGTCACAGAAGTCAACATGGTTGAGCCAAACCCAAAAACGTGGTGGTATGACACTGGTGCAACCACTCACATCTGCATGGACAAAGACCAGTTCTCAACCTACAAGAAATGCAAGAACAATGCGCACTTGTTGATGGGAAATGAGTCATACTCCAAGATTGAAGGCATAGGCAATGTGGTCCTAAAGATGACTTCAGGCAAAGAAGTCACCCTCACCAATGTGAAAGCATGTGCCAAAAATGAGGAAAAAACCTGATCTCTGGAACCATGATCAACAAGCACAGTTTCGACGTCCGTATTGGATCAAACCAGCTGATATTAAGGAAACATGGGGTTTTTATTGGGAAGGGGTATGTTAAGGAGGACTTAATCAAAATGTGTGTAATGATTGTCCTAAAAAATGATGTACCTTCTACCAGTTCAATTAATAAGAATGAATCTTCTTACTTGGTTGAGTCTTTTGATTTATGGCATGAATGATTAGGACATGTGAATTATAAATCTATACAAAGATTAATAAATTCGAAGTTAATCCACAAATGAAAAATAAGCAAAAATAAATGTGAGACATGCGTACAAGCAAAACTCACAAAAACTCCATTTCCTCATGTCGATCGAACTACCGAACCTCTAGGCCTCATACACACAGATTTGTGCGACTTAAAGTTAGTAC
Source organism: Eutrema salsugineum (assembly GCF_000478725.1). Taxonomy (NCBI): domain Eukaryota; kingdom Viridiplantae; phylum Streptophyta; class Magnoliopsida; order Brassicales; family Brassicaceae; genus Eutrema; species Eutrema salsugineum. Next base: position 5,974,920 of record NW_006256686.1, on the reverse strand, counting down.
AATCTAGAGGAGGTAAAAAGTATTTTGTAACTTTCATTGATGATTGTACAAGATACTGTTACATCTATTTACTAAGAAGTAAAGATGAAGTCTTGGAGAAATTCAAAGAATATAAAACTGAAGTTGAAAATCAACTCGGTAAAACTATTAAAATTGTTAGGAGTGATAGAGGAGGCGAATATGATGGTCCATTCAATGTTTTCTGTCTAGAAAAAGGCATTATACATCAGACCACCGCTCCCTACTCACCAGAATCTAATGGAGTTGCGGAACGCAAAAATCAAACTCTTAAAGAGATGATGAATGCAATGTTGCAGGAATCTGGGCTACCCCAGAATCTGTGGGGGAAAGCAATTCTCACTACAAACTATATCCTCAACAAAATACCGCACAAAGTAACTGGCAAAACGCCATATGAACTATGGACAGGTAGAGTAACTTCGTACAAATACCTGAAAGTGTGGGGGTGCTTAGCAAAGGTCGCTGTGCCACCTCCTAAAAAGGTCACCATAGGACCAAAAACTGTTGATTGTATTTTCATTGGATATGCACGCAACAATAGTGCTTATCGGTTTCTGGTTCACAAATGAGATGTACCGGATATTCAGGTGAATACAATAATGGAATCAAGAAATGTTTCATTTTTTGAACACATTTTCCCGTGCAAGGATAGAAAAAATCTAAAACGTTCTCGGGAAAATGATGCAACCACATCTGGGGTACCTGCTTCAGAAGACGAAGAGATTCAACCTAGACGCAGCAAAAGAACTCGCAAGGAAAAATCCTTCGGTCTTGAATTCTTGATGGTCTTTCTCACCGAGAACGAACCAAGAACATTTATTAAAGCTATGTCCACTCCCGATGCACCTCTTTGGGAGGAAGTAGTCAATAGCGAGATGGATTCCATTAGACAGAATCATACTTATGAAATCACTGAGTTACCTGAAGGGTTAAAAGCTCTAGGGTGCAAATGGATCTTCAAAACAAAATTGAAGACCGATGGCTCAGTTGATAAATATAAGGCTAGACTCGTAGTGCAAGGATTCCGACAAAAAGAAGGTCTGGATTTTGCAATGATGTCAGATGGCTTCAGCATAAACGAATGTGATAAATGCATTTACATAAAAACAACCCCTAATGGATATATCTTACTATATTTATATGTAGATGACATGTTAATTATTGGCAGCAACAATGACATAGTCCAACAAACTAAGAACATGCTTAGTGCACAGTTTGACATGAAAGACATGGGTCTAGCAGATGTTATTCTCGGGGTACAAATCACACGAACTTCTGATGGGACTACCTTGTCTCAAGCTCATTATGCTGAAAAGATACTCGAACGGTTTAAAACCTATTCAAATGGAACTGCAAAAACTCATGTTGACTCTCAACTTCACTTGACCAAAAACTCAGGTGAAGCAGTGTCACAAGTAGAATATGCAAGGATAATTGGTAGCTTTATGTACTTAACTAATTGTACTAGATCTGATCTAGCACATGCAGTAAATATACTAAGTCGCTATACATGTAATCCATGACATAAACACTAGAAAGCCATAACTACAATATTAAATTACATACGATACACTAAAAGTTATGGGCTGCACTATGGAAGAGAACCAGCAGTTTTGGAAGGATACAATGATGCAAACTGGATATCTGACACCAAAAACTCGAAATCCACAAGTGGATATGTTTTTACACTGGGTGGTGCAGCAGTCTCTTGGAAGTCTTCCAAACAAACTCTATTGGCCCGATCAACCATGGAGTCTGAAGTTATAGCTTTAGACAAAGCTGCAGAGGAGGCCAAATGGCTCCGAAATTTCTTGGAAGATATTCCAATGTGGGAAAAACCAGTCCCGGCAATACGTGTACACTGTGATAGTCAATCAGCTATCGCCCGGGCACTGAATAATCTCTATAATGGTAAATCTCGTCACATAAGAAGGCGACATAAAACCATTAAAAACTTGATCACAACCGGAGTAATTTCATTAGATTGCATAAAATCAGCTGATAATCAGCTGACAACCGGAGTATAGTCTTAACCTACGTCCCAAGATGATTAACAGTGCTTACATACAATTTTCATTATATATTTCCAAAAGATAAGCATAGCTTTTAATGATAAGACCGTAGCTTTGATATATCAGTGAAGTATAACACTTCTTAAAACAAAGACTACTGGCAAAATCACCTAGTGAGTGTGAAATGGGGCCGTTTCTAGGAGAATAAAAAAACAAAAGGCTATAGTCTCCAACTTCACTCATGATTCACCAGGCAAGTTCAAGGCCAAAATGAACACAATAGAGAACTTAGTTCTATGAGAAAATGAAACTGAGTTATATTTGTTGTCTCGGTTTACATCAAAATCCGGGTGGTTCAAGACATCATGTTCACCTCCTGGCTAAGTAAGCCCGACAGATATTAACATTGAGTGGTTCAAAGTTGAAACACACTACTATCTCAAACACAGTGGAATTTTCGTTTATACTCTCGAAAGTCCGTCTAGTCTAGTCTAGTCCAGTCTTCGAGTCAGTCCGGTCGTATGTTTAGAGTTATTTCTATTCATGTGGGGGATTGTTGGACTAAATTATTACAAAGTCCATAGGCTTTAAAATTTGGTTAAGTGTAAAAAAATAAAGCCCTTCAAGGCAACTTAAAATGTGAGGAACTTCATTTTGTCCCACATTCAAGGATTGGAAAAATTTAGAGTCATATAAATATAGACACACACATGACATAGTTCAAAGTGTGTGAAGGAGAACCAAGGATCCCTCGCACGCCGCCGCCGCCGCCGAGCCGAGCCGGGCTCGGGCTCGGGCTTGGGTCTTGGGTCTTGGGTCTTGGGTCTTGGGTCTTGGGTCTTGGTGAATGTGGGCTTTCGGCCCACAAAAGATGTTCTTTTTAGACCACGTTTTGGTCAACATATCTGGCCCAAATTGCTAAAGTTTTCGGTTTAAATTCTTAACAGAATCACGATATTAAACTGCAGTCAAATGCCTATCCCGAAAATCACGCCAAGATTAATGCCCAAATCACGTCATTAGCGCACAATTAATTATGTCATTATCACGCTGATTACATGCGACGCTCCTCTCTCCTTCGCTATATATATCGACATCTCCTCTCTCATTTCTCGATCGCTCTTTGCTCACAAAATTACAGAGTAAAAAATCGTTCACACTTTCCTTCAATCTCTCGCGTCTCTTTTCCTCTTTCACGAGTAAGTCCGAGAGTATATCGTAGAATATTAGTTCGTCGCATTCTATAATCAGGTGCTGCGATTATAAGAATATCAGTGGTTGTATCCTGGGATTCATTATCTCATCTAATCGCCACACTGCGGAAGATATTTTGAATTAAGGAAAGAGATCATCTCGCCTCCACTTCTCGTTTTTCCTTAATCCGCTTTTATAAAATGCTTTTCTGTGTCTCAAATCGTTTTCTTACATTGCAATATTTGTCTCCTTTAAATTTACTTCCTATAGGAAAATGATAAGACTAAAAACGGAAGACATAAAGACCATAAGATAGAGAAGATCTAAGAGAGCCATCAAAAAGTAATGCATGTGAAGCAACCTTAGATATCCAAATGTGAAAAGATACTTAAGGCTGGAAATAGGCGAAACATGTGTATAGATAAGAATCCACAGACGAAGAATGAGGGAGCGAATACTGAAGCTGATTCCGAGTTAGATACGAATCTAAACCCGCCAGCTTAGCTCTCATAACACGATGAATCTCATTCATAAGAACCTGAAGAGAAAGGGAGGCATTGGAGTGGAGACGAGCATTACGTTCTCTCCAGAGAAAATAAGAAGAGGCCTGAACGAGGAGTTGAACAATGGTTTGCAGCCGCCTATTTGATGAAGAAGACTTGAACCAAGAAACCATTCCGTCAAGGAGAAGAGGAGGATTGAGAGTGTTGTGCGTAAACAGACCCAAAATTAAGTCCAAAGAGAATTGGCATTGGAAGAAAAGATGAGATCTTGATTCATCGCCAAGACCACACAGAAGACAAACCGAGGGAACATCAAGACCCCATCCCCTAAGCCGATCACGACTTGGAAGCCTGTCCTTCATAAGAATCCAAAAGAGAAAGGCATGCTTGGGGATTCTAATCTTCGGCCAAACCGCTCGAAACTAAGGAACCGAGGGAGAAGAAGGGTGAAGCGCGCGCCAAGTTTTGGAACTTGAAAAGATCCCCGCACCAGAGTCCGATGGAACCTTCCAAAGGAAATAATCAGGATCAGTATTGGACACAATATTAGCTGGCAACTTCGAAGGAAGAGACGCACGGAGGAGTTCCAGAATCAGATGCCTTCCTCTAGAAATAAACCAAGAACCATTGGAGCACACGTGACTGACAGTTGCCATAGAAGAGATACCCGAAACTCTAGGACCCGAAGGCCCGATAACATTGATAAGAGGGCCGAAACTGGTCCAGTTATCATGCCAAAAGAGGGCAGAGAGACCCGACGAAATCTTACACACCAAAAACGGACGGGCCAAAGATCGAAGCTTCATTAATCGCTTCCAAATCCAACTTCTAGTGTGCTGAAAATCCATCGTCCAAAATAACTTTTCTCGAATGATGATTTTCCAAATCCAAGCAACCCAAAGAGATCCATTACCAGCACAAAGAAGCCATATAAGTTTAAGTCCGAAAACTTGATTACACAATATTTACTATTCCTTTTTTAAGAAAAATCATAAAATTATCTTCTTATATAAGATTTTTTTATTTATAAATTCTCTAGTGATTTTAACATTACCTTGTTAAAAAGTGTTCCATCGTTATCATATATATAAGTATACAATTTAAACAATTTGTCAAGCATGACTTTTAAAAACACTTCATTTGTTTTCTTAGAATCGCATGTCATTCCCGATGTTCCGTCTGATGGTTAACCGCATTTTGTAAACCATCTTTTCACTCATGTCTTGCCAAATAAAAACTGTTACCTCTTTTAAAATTATATTTTTGTTGTTTATCACATTAGTTTTATCTTAACCAATTCCTCTTTTTTTTCTTTCTATCAAATGGATCTCTATTCTATTTCAAATCTTAGTAAATCACATCTGGTGTTTTTTTTGTGAAAGTATATCTTGACATTTGTTTTGGGCGAATATATATTGACATTATACCAACAAATACCTACTTTCCAAAAATTCCTATAGCGCGTCCTGCAGTTAGTGGGTTCACCAAAGATTAACATTTTCTGTTTTTTTTTTTTTTTTTTTTTTTTTTTTTTTTAACATTTTCTGTTAAGTACTTCTGGTTTTATATTTTTTAAATAAAGACTCCAAATAAATATAAAAGATTAAGGAATAAATGCTGAAAATAAAGACTAAAGACAAAAAAATTGGTGAAAGCTTTGAGTTGGCATTGGATGAGAGCGAACGTAACCACTCATAACGCGTTGAAAAAGATTGTTGCAAAGACTTGGAAACTTCGTAACGGTTTACACGAGATGTCACCTCTCACTCATACGCCATCGTTTTTAAATCCACGTCATAGATATTTCGTGAATACTATTGGCTTATCAAAATATTTGGTACTTCATTAATAGTACTAATTTTCACTTTTGTTCTCATCTCCCCCAAATTATCCACTACTACACTTTTTTTTTTATTTTTATATGGAATATATCTACAAAATGCCACTGATTTCTTCTTTTTTTTTTGTTGTAGTTGATTGTGTAACATAAAAGTATATAGCTTAAACTATTATGTTGGTTTATCAGTATTATGACACCGTTTTAGAACTTTATCTTACATTAGAAAAAGATCATAAAAGTTAAAACTATATTAAGTATTAACACATATTTCTTGACTCTACCTACTGAATATTCTAAAACGATTTGCTTTATTTGATAAACGTTGATATCATAGTGTACTGTGAATTACTAAACAATAGTCTCTACTCATTTTATTAGACTAATGTAACTTTATTTTTCGATACTTGAATGTTTAAAGGTTTGTGGTATTCTAATAGTTGTTTACATTCTGTTTTATCAAATAATTCGCAGGGAACCTTGTTAAAAATGTTTCACTAATAAAAAAAATTGCATTTACTTTTATAAATGTATAACTGTTTGGGTTTTGTAATTTAAATTTAGACGACCAAAACCAAAATTTTCTTACAATCATTGAAGAAATATATGAGAAAACGGGTGATTACATGTTAATGAGATTTAAACAAAGTTTTTGTCCACAATGCCATCGCAAGCATCGAAGATATTATATTTTTTTCTTGATATTCAAGCATCAAATGTTTTTTTTTTTCTCTTATACTTATGTCAATGTGGGAATGACCGAGGTAGTAAAGAGTTAGAATTGGTATTATTTGGAAGCTCCTTCCTATTGATGGTGTAAATCTTAAATTTTCAATTCATGTTCTATAGGTCACAAAGTTCAAATAGTATTGTAAATGATTATTTTATTATAATTAGACACGAGATGTATAAACCTCAAATCAATCACGAGACTAGTGTTGGTCATTCAATATGATGCAATAAGAGAATCCGTTGCGATTATTAATGATGTTATCACGATCGTCATTTCCTTTGAGATTAGATGAAGAGAAAATGATAAATTATGAGAAAGAAGAATTTGTTTACTTACCTTTTTGATGCATAATAATTACACACCAGAATTGAAGCGTGGTCGACATTTTCATTGGCAATAAGCACAACCTTCATTTATTTATATCAAACCGTAGAAACAAACATATATTAATCCACTTAGTTAGTACTAGTACCCTTTCACAATTTTGGTAGTATTTCATTAGTGATCTTAGATCTATAGTATATTATCTTCATGAAAGCAAGACATTTTTAACACGTGTAAGTAGAGCAACAGAACATAGTCCGAATTTTAAAACGAAACTTTACATAGAAAAATTAATTTATATTTTATAACTTGAGTCTATGTTTACAAGTAAATAAAACTAATTTATTATAATAATATCCATTAATATTATTTTTTTGAATAAGATATACAAATAGTTTGAGACGGTTCTATTGAAGAGAACTAGTTATAACTTATACATACAAGACAAAGATAAAGAGAAGTAAAATTGACATTCTTGTTGATTTGATCTTTAGCTAAACACATCTGCTGGAGCATTTGATCTTCCTGAAACCATGAAAGTGTTTGTTTATTCGGTTGATGTTGTGTTTTGGATGTGTTACTTAAGATATATAAATAAATGTTTCGGAATATATTAGGTTCTAGTTTATATTTTGAAAAAAAGATTGCTTTCTGTTTTCATGTTTCACTTAAATTGATGTTAATATTAAATGCACATACTTATTTCATTTACCTGATATGTCCCTCTTTTTTTTTTAATGGTCCAAACAACAATAAATGATTTGTAAGAACAATTAAATAAAAAGCATCTTACACTATTTATTTGAATAAAACAAAAATAAGTTTTCTTCGGAAAAGTGTAATCTTTGCACATGTGTTTTGATGATCGTTAGTTTAGTTGAGAACACTCGGACTATCGGTTAAAAATAAATATCACATAGGCCTTTTTGGCCCATTAGTTCTGTCCAAAATTCTGGAATCGGCCCAATTAGACCCAAAAAACGCCGCGACAAAACTCCGTCGTTGGCTCAAGCATGTTTCACCGGTGGTGGTAGCTTCTCCTCCGACCCGGCTAAAATATGCAGATCCCTAACCCTAGACGGCCATTGCTAACCTCAATTTCTTCTCATTCTCACTCCTCAAGCTAAAAACCCTCGAAGATCTTTCTCTGTTTGTGGCAAAATCAGGTACCTTTCTTTCTAGTTCGAAACCCTAGATCTCTCTTTTCTCTCTCTTCGTCTTCTTCTGGTTTCGCTCGAAGATGGGTGATAGCGAAGACGAAACCGGATACCCAAAGAAGTTTTACTCTCTGAATCGCCAAAACCATCCAATGTATACGCGACCAATTTCCAAACGCCACGCGTATTACCACGAAGAGGAAGACGACCAGGAAGACGACGAAATCGAGCAGGAAGAAGATGAAGGTGAGTACAGTCACCGGTTTCAGAAGAGGCAGAAACCGAACAAACCGGTTTCCGGTTACGAGTTCGCTGGTGGTCCAAGCAGCGATTCGAAAGTCGCTTACGATTGGAGAGAGCAAGAGGCGTTTGTGTTGCTTGAAGTTTGGGGTGATCGGTTCTTGCAATTGAATCGGAGGAGTTTGAGAAACGAAGATTGGAACGAAGTCTCGGAGAAAGTGAGCGAGGAGCTGAGGTCGGAGAAGACGGAGACGCAGTGTCGGAGAATGGTTGATAATCTGAAGAGGAAGTATAGGAAAGAGAAGACCAAAGTTGAGAAATCTGGATTGGGTTCGAGCAAGTGGTCGTTTTTCAATAAGATGGATATGTTGCTTGGCTCTTCTCCTAAATCAGAGTCAGGTTTGGCTTGTGGTGTTGATTCAGGAGAGTTTGTGTTTATGAACACTAAGGTTTACTTGGATAAATCTAATGGGTTTGATGAGATGATGGATAGTCCTGGTGATTCAGAAGACGATGATGATGATGATAATGATGATAGTGATCGTGAGGTTGATTACGAGAGGAAGAAGAAGATGAATGATGCGGCTTCTTATAAGCTGTTGGCTGATTCAGTTGAGAGGTTTGGGAAGGTTTATGAGAAGATGGAGAAGAGTAAGAAAGAGCAGATGAAGGAGTTGGAGAAGATGAGAGCTGATTTTCAGAAAGATTTGGAGTTGCAGAAGAAACAGATTGTTGAGAGAGCTCAGAGTGAGATTGCTAGGCTACGTGAAGAGGAAGAGAATCTTGCAGATGATGATGTGAGTGAAGATGAGGAAATGGCGAATGATTCTGATGTGAATCTTAGTGATGAATAATGATAGATAAATGATTTACTAGGTTTGTCTGTTTTAGGTTCGACAAAAAGTTCTGTAACTCGTGTTTTGATGGTTACAAGTTTTAGTTATATAGGCTAAAGACAATTTCCCTCAAATCAGTGCATTATTATATTTCCTTGTTAAGAAGATGCCTTTATGAATGAGTATTTCTATTGAGCTTATCCAATCAGAATCTCTGTATTTGTATGTTTCTTTTGAAAGAAATTTGAAGACATTTGCAAGAGAATTAAGCAATCTGATGAACACATGCTTTGAATAGAGCATCAGTTCGATGGATTCTGTCCGGTTTACACGCTCAGATAACCGGTATAACCATTCTCGAGTTGACCGATACCAAACATTCGGAGAAGCAAAAAAAACGGCAATTATGTTGTCTTATGTAATGGCCTTTACTTGGGCAACACTGCAAGAGGATCTGAGCTCATGCCATAAGCAAAACAAAGTGTCGTAGACATCTTCTTCCTCGAATACGGCTTTATCGCTGTGGATGACTTGAGAGATACCCACCAATGTCTTGAGCCATTCTTCGTGCAGACTTGAGAACTCAGACCTTAGCTCACTTGACTTGAAGTTTTCACCAATCGATCTCTTCATGGCTTGAGCCGCGACCGATGCTGTCTCAACCACTTGGTTTGGTATTCCAGCCATGAGAGCCACTTGAAGTCCGTAGCTCTCAGGACAAGCTCCATCAGCTAAACGGTACAAGAAAACCAAGTCTTGGTCACAGCGACGCGGTTCTTGACCAGATGATCTTGATCTGAATGCGCAAGCCATGTGTTTCAAGGTGACACGTGGGTGAGACGAGAATTCCTTGGTGAGTGGGTGGTAATGCGTTGCAAAGAGCATCCGGCACTGGACTCTCTCTACTAGGTGACGAAAAACCTGATTCAAATCCATAAGTTTTAGCAAACTGAAATTGTTGATCAGAAGAGTACAAAATTCAAGGAGAACTTCTCCTGGAGAAGAGAAGAGGAGGTGTTACGGAATATGCAATGGCGTATCCATCGAAAGTACTAGTTCCTCTGCCAAGTTCGTCAAGGATTACTAATGAATCCTGAGTTGCATTCTGAAGAACTGACGCTGTCTCTGTGCATTCTACCAAGAAAGTACCTACCAAAAAAAACGAACCGGTCATCAGACAAAATCCGCATAACTAGTATTTGTTTGAGGAGGATCAAGTAATTATAGAAAGAAAAAACGTACTCTCTCCTGTCATGATTCGATCAGATGCGCCAAGTCTTGTAAAGATTGTATCTACGAGGGAGAGTTCACAAGTCTCACAAGGCACATAACAACCAAGCTGACAAAAAAAAAAAAATTGTTGTTATATCCAAGAAAATGGTTGCTTAAAGCAGTGATTTATGTAACGAGTGTGTACAAACCTGGGCAAAGATAACGGCAAGACATGTGGCACGAAGAAGAGTTGATTTTCCACCCATGTTTGGTCCTGTGAGTAGCAACGACCGAGGATGTACGCTGCTGCTTTTAGCCTCGCCAAGGAGTAAATCATTTGGAACAGGCAATTGACCATCGGCTGCAACTGCAAATGGATGCCATAGTCCTTGGATTTTAAGTATTGGCCCATTTGTTTCCTGATTCTGAATTGTGTTTTTCGATTCGGGAAAAACAACAGGCCTGGCCATGCTTCCAGCAGATAGACTTGCAGCGATTGCGAAAGATCTCAGGACATCGAGGCAGCTTATGGTGTGAATGACTTCAGACCATTCGCTGGCTCTTTCGATAAATAGTTCAATAAGTATTGTGAGCGTTTCCGCATTCTCCCCTGTCACATCTTGGTTCTGGTACAAGATTGAAAAGTTACAGTTAGATACATATCAAACCATATACAAAACCAAATTCGTATACTAAAAGCTTTCAGGATTAAAAAGCAAACTCCTGTAATATCCCTGGTGGGGTGAGTTGAGATCTAACATATGCAAATGACATCAACAGTATAAACAAACTACCGATAAAAGGCTAGCTTTTGAGCATGAGAACATGTCTTTGAGCAGTGACAGAAATTTTGTTGCCAAAAGTATGAGTTTGCAAGATAGATGGGCACCTGATAATTTGGAAAGTCGCTATCAATGGCTGCTTCAAATTGAGATAGGAATAACTCTAGCCCGCTTTTTCCGACTATTATAGGAAGTTTACATAGCTTACAAAGCAATTTCATCATATTTGATTCCTTCTGTAGAGCCAACAGAAGATCAATTCCACTTCTGAACCCTTTCACAATTTGCCCAAATGCTTTGACCTGCAATGCAATAAGTTTGAAGACGAGTAATGGGTAACCAGACATATTGCAAAAGAGGGAGAGCAATTGTTAGCTAGACCCGTAATGTTTAAGCCCTATACAAATCATGGAAGGCATCATTCAGAAATGCGTGTTTGGAACTTACTCGTTGTTTCAGCATTTTTTTCCCAAGGAGAGCAGGCAAAACAGAGGCTGATGATTGAACGCTAGACTTGATGCGTCCGAGCAGTCTTTCCAAGTCTGGAAGTTTATGGAGATACTGGCCAGTGATTTGCATAATTTCTGAGTTTGCCGTGAATTCCTCAACTACATCGAGTCTTTTATTAATGCTCCCTACATCTTTCAGTGGATGGCAGATCCAATTCCTTAAGAGCCGCTTACCAGTGGGACTAACACAGTTATCAAGATATTTGTACAAGGTCCCTGCAGAGCAAACAAAAATTAGAATATGAATATCCACCACTTCTGTCTACCCTCTATTTGAAGCTATAAAAAATAACATAACATGCACTTGCCTGAAGGACCACCGTCACAGCTATTGTTGAATATTTCAAGATTTACCATCGTCTGGCCATCAATCCTGAGACAACCCCTGTAAACTTGATATGGATAAATATCCCCATTCTTAAGTACATCTTCTAGCTGCAGGTAGATTGAACCAGTGAGTTATGAAGATTTCCCATTGCTTAACTTGTGAAAAACGAAAAATTAACCAAGCCAACCGACCTTTAGCCTAGACAGATGATTGATTAGTTCCCCAAGGGCACTAAGGGCAATGTCACATTCAGCTAGAGCATCAACAGCAGAGTTCCAGGATTCAGAAGAACCTCTAAAGTATCCGTTGGATTCTATCACTTTTCTCACTCCACAAGCATCTGTATCCCCCATTACTTGTGGAAGTGGAGACAACTGTACCGCCGTAGAACCTATAAAAAAACAAAGACCGAGATAATCTACATTAGAAATGTTTAAGAGATCTATCATTAGGTGAGCAGCTAAAGGTACACAAATTTTCATGCACGTATCTGCACATCTAGCCTAACATGATGATCTTGTAAGAGCAAATTTTCCGAAACTTCAGTTATGTCGCCTACTGAAATGGTACCTGTCAATGTATATTTCCTTAAAGCCTTTTGCGCTTCTCTTGATAGCCCTGCAATATTTCAACGTTTACGCACTTAATCTTAAGCAGTCTCATCTACCATAAATTCTGTTTGACAAAACAACTGGGTGTATAAGCAGTTTACGTTTACTTTCATATACCACTTCCTTCGGAGAAACCTGGGAAAAAAAATACCAAAAGGTGATTCAGAACTTATTCCTGCAAACCAAAAATACGCGCTCAAAGCCTCAGAGCAGACGATACACAACACACTTCCATACCTGCATCAATAAAGCTCCAAGAGCAGCACATGAGGCATCATCACTGATGGACCCGACCCAAAACCTCAAGGCAGCACAGTCAACGAAAGCAAATCCATACACATTTGAACACTTTTCTAGCTCCGTTTTGACCTAAGTCAAAATTCAGAAGCAAAATTGACATCAATTCATATACACTGAAACCAAAGCCAATTCCTGAGCTACTTCTAAACAATTATCCAAAATCAATGCTTTGCATTAACTTTATCATGACTAATGTAGGGGTTTAATTAGCTATCATTCTATCCAGCAAGCAAGACAAACATAACACAACCAATGGTCATTATAAAAAGAAGAAATGCAGTAACAAGTACTGATACCCTTGACATGAAATTGGACGCTATATCATTGTAAAAAAGTAGATCCAGTTACATAGACTAATTTTTCAGAGAATCTTAAACAGAGCTTTAGTCTGCACTTCAACTAAAACTTCTTTCAATTCTCTTGCAAATAAAACAAAAACAGCAAATCTTGATATTTTAATTCCAAAATCCTTACTACTGGAAGCAAGATTGTTAAAGAAGAGTGAGTATCAAGGACTTGATTGGATTTCACTTGATAAGACAAATAACAAACCTCTTTTATGGCAAGAAGATGGACAGCATCAGGACCGATGTTACCCTCGCTTGCTGTTGATGGAGTTAATACTTGAACTAGCTTCCTCGGAATTATCTGATAACCAGACCAGAACAGCCACTGATTTAACTACAGCATGAAACTAGTATAGTAGAAAAAGAAATTATCAAGAACAGACTGCACCCTCCTTGACCTGTTCCCAAGACAACTTACAGAATTTGAACCTCTGGCTTTTGCTTGGTCAGATGTTTCTAGCTGCTCGATTCGTCCAACTTTATATCTTCCAAAAGAAACAAAAAATGTGTCAATACAAAAGTCGTGGAAGGAAAACATATGACTATGCCTGTTAGTTCCTAATACAGTTTCAACACAAGGCTTGAAACCCTCCATGAAAGAAAAATAAGTGTACCACATATAAGTAAACGCAATAATCGGTAACTGTCACTTTAGTTAACTAGCAAAGGAATATCCAAAAAGTATGATAGTTCCCTTACCCACGAGCTAATAGCTTTTGCACTGCATCATCTATCCCGCTTTCAGAGATACCGACCTAATAAAAAAGGAACGTTAAATCTATAGACTTAGTAAATGTAATTAGTCAAGCAGGCCCAGTTGTTTCAACTAATTTACCTGTCTGCATTTTCCCACACCGCTCAAGGTCATCTTCCAATCAAGCTCCTTGTGACCTACTTCTGCATCTAGCTCATACAGCTCATAAAATTTTCCCTGAGAAGAACATAACATAGGGAGATAGATGTAAATGAACCAGTCGCAATGAGGAAAAAGATCGAACACTTAATTGATATTCACTAACCACTTTAAAGAAAAGCACAACATCCATATATTCACTCTTGACACCCCAATATTGCTTCTGCGACGCAGACATTTTTTTGAAAACATCAGGTGGTATGTATAGGGTCTTCCTATCATAAAGGGGATCATCAGGCCGTCTTCTATTGGCATCCCTGATCCGAGAAGGCTCAAGCCATTCAAATTTGGTTCCTTCGTTTACTTCTTTCTTGTCTCCACAAACCGGATCCTGAAGCATTTTCAGCCTTTTGTTAGAATCTAATGCAGTGACCTTATTCTCCTTGATAGCCATTCCATCCTCCAGAACTCGCTTCAAACGAGGAACACTTGGACGCATCCCTGGTGTTTCTGGGCCAAGAACATCGTTATCTACTCCTTCATCTTCTACTGATCTTAGACCAACTGTCCCACTGACACTGAAAGCATGGTCTCTTTCTTGAGGCTGACCATTATTGGAATGACATTGAGGAAATACATTATCAGCTCTCGTACACACGGACGAATCATCATGAAGCGGAACGACATGTTCTCGGCTCCTGAAAGTTACCAAAAAATGGTACAAAACAGTAATCAGAATCTCCACCGTGAGCAACATTACATTACTCTTCTTCTCCTAAGGAAACATAAACAATCTTCCATACAATTATCTAGACCTAATGATTACTTAGTCCAGCTAATAACTTCAAAATCAAGAGAAACGGAGATAGTACCTCTCTGCAGAACATTCTCGGTCATCGACTTTTACAAACTTATGCATGATATTGGAGAACAGCGACGAAGCACCACCTCCGGCGGATTCAGCCGTCTTGAAGCTGGACGGCAGGACACGACGCGGAACCTTCTCCGGCGGAGTATCAGTTCCTCTGACCTCATCCACAGATTTCGATACATTTCGTTCCACAGAGCGTACCGAATCGTCGCCGTTTACATCTTCTTCCTTCACAGTAGACCGTAAACCTCCTCCGCCGCTTGTAGCATCGCCCGAAACCAAACCCTGAGTCGTCGGCGAGGGTTTCTGAAAGAAAGACAAAATCGATCTCT
>NW_006256686.1:5918768-5959818 GCF_000478725.1 Eutrema salsugineum | reverse complement strand
TAGCAAAAACCGCTCACAATTAGAGAGAAAGAGAGGCAGAGAGAGAATGTTTTGATCTCCGAGAAATCGATAGGAGGGAAAAGATTAGCGCCAAAAGTGTCCTTGCCGAAAATTTTGTCGACTGTCACTCTTTAAGACCTTGATGACCGTCCGATTGTTTTCTATTACTGTGTACCGTTGGATATATCGAGACAACGAGTCAATTTCGTTTAACGCCACGTCACTATAATGACACCGAATAAGAAGAGGACACGTCATTACAGCTTTAAGAACTTTCCAGAGACGTTAATGGCGTCCTCTAAAAATGATGATCGAATTCTCCAGAAACCCATCTTTCGTCTATATATTCAAAATCCTCTCTCAACGAATCTCATTGTTCTTCAATTTTCAGAAAATTCATCGCTCAAATTTCAAATTCTCCGTTGTATTCCTCTCTCTCTAGAATCAGCGAGCGACGATGCCGAGCAGATACCCAGGAGCAGTGACGCAAGACTGGGAGCCAGTGGTGCTACACAAATCGAAACAAAAGAGCCAAGACCTGCGCGATCCTAAGGCGGTTAACGCGGCGCTTAGAAGCGGCGTCGCGGTTCAGACGGTGAAAAAATCCGACGCCGGAACGAACAAAAAAGGGAAATCTACGGCTGCGCCGGTGATAAACACGAGGAAGCTCGACGAGGAAACAGAGCCTTCCGCGATGGATCGCGTGAAGGCGGAAGTAAGGCTGGCGATTCAGAAAGCTCGATTGGAGAAGAAGATCTCACAGGCGGATCTAGCGAAACAGATCAACGAGCGCACGCAGGTGGTTCAGGAATACGAAAACGGAAAAGCCGTCCCTAACCAAGCCGTGCTCGCGAAGATGGAGAAGGTTCTAGGAGTTAAACTCAGGGGCAAAACTGTAAAATAAACAAAACGGCGTCGTGTATATGTTCCGGTATTCTCCCTAGTCTCTCTTATCAGCGATTGTAGAAAAAAAAATCATATAATTTCGTAAATGTTTATTAAAAAAGATTGACAATTTTATATTTTAATCGAGAAATATTCAATTCTTTATGAACCAAAAAAAAAAGTTCGCTTTTTTTTGAACTAAAATGGCTTAATTAAGAAGAATTAGTTCACTAATTAAATGTTTTGTTTATAAAGAATGTTTACTGAGAAAAAATTGAGGATTTTTCGATAATATTCTCTCTCAAATAACCAAATGGCAAAACTGAAAAAACAATTTATCGACGTCGTATTACTTTTCGTATTACACATACGATTGTGAAAAATTACAAAAACTCTTGTGGTCTCACAAAACGAAAAACGAGTAACAAACTACAAAGCGTTCTTTCACAAAAAAAACTACAAAGCCTTATTTTTATTGTTGATTTAAATTTGTATTTGTATAGAAATTTTTTACATCCAAGGGGAATTGTGAAGAGGCATAGCGATGGATTTGACTTGAAGATAACTGTCGAGAGCGTCCATGCCACTCTCACGGCAATTACCACTCATTTTGTAGCCACCGTAAGGAGAGTCGAGGTCAAATGCGAAGTAACAATTAACCCAAATGACTCCTGCTTTGATTGATCTCGAAACCGTGTTGATCAAGTCTATGTTTTGGCTCACTATTCCTGCTGCTAAACCGTATTTTGTGTTGTTTGCGCATTTGATTCCTTCCTCTACCGTCCTGCAAAAACATTCAAAGAACTTTAGTGTTGTGGAAGTTAGAAAAGATAGAGAAGAGAAATGGTCTTTTTGGTTCTTTTACTTGAATTTCATCAAAGACATGACTGGTCCAAAGATTTCCTCTTTGTATATCTTCATCTCGTCCTGTAATCAACAAAAATTAAAACCCTTTATTTAAAACCTAACGATCTTAACGTCACGAGTTCGAGTCTTGATTATTGGGAAGTTTCCTAAACTAAATGAAAGTATTACATTCACAAATAGTAATTTCCTAAAGTTAGAGATATGGTCAGATCTTTTAGGTTCTTTTTTTTTTATCTTCATTATTTTCTTGATATTAATGTTGGATAAATGATTAATTTTCATAGCGCATAATCTCTTGGTAATCAAAGAATCAAGAAATGTGTGAGTACCGTGACATCTGCGAAAATTGTTGGTTCGATATAATATCCTTTGTCTCCAATGGCTTTCCCTCCGGTTAACAAGGTTGCTCCTTCTTTTTTGCCATGCTCAATATAAGAAAGAATCTTCTCATATTGTTTCCTATCCACCTGAACAAATACCCAAAATAATCAAACAACATGTAATCAATCTTATATACATAAATCAAGATTAATGAACGAATAAATTAATGATTAGTCTCTTTTACTTGAGGTCCTTGTCGAGAAGTGGAATCAAAAGGGTCACCAACGGTCCAATCTTTAGCTTTCTCCACTAACTTGGTCACAACCTTATCGTATATACCTTCTTGCACAAACACACGAGAGCTCGCCACACAAATCTCACCCTGCACATCAACCAAACATGTTTACTTATATCTATCAGTATTGTTAAAAGCAAACATTGATCGGTATCGGGCACTATAATATATATACCTTGTTGTAGAAGCAACCGATGAGCGCAAGATCAGCAGCTTTGTTCACATCAGCATCATCGAATATGAGAAGAGGCGATTTTCCGCCCAATTCGAGGGAAACTTTCTTGAGATTACTCGCGGCTGCGGCTTGCATTATCTTCCTCCCAACATCTGTTGATCCCGTGAAACTAACCTGATCACAAAGACACATGAAGATTCATATCATAACTAAAACATATTAAATTGTTTGATCCTTAAAAATAACTCATAAGACAATAGTCGA
The DNA here is from genome assembly GCF_000478725.1 of Eutrema salsugineum. NCBI lineage: Eukaryota > Viridiplantae > Streptophyta > Magnoliopsida > Brassicales > Brassicaceae > Eutrema > Eutrema salsugineum. The sequence goes on along the minus strand of NW_006256686.1, from coordinate 5,957,011 downwards.
TTATTTACTTTGTCTATGTCCATATGGGAGGCAATGGCTGCTCCAGCAGTTGATCCAAAACCAGTCACCACGTTGATCACACCATCAGGGATCCCTGCCTGTTTTGTTTCCACACGAAAAAAAAATGTGTAAGATTGTTAGGTTTCTAGTTTTTTTGTTTGCGTATACGTTTGCTAATTCTATCTTTAGCTATAAATGAGACCACAACTTTCTAGTGTTAACTTTACGTATGTATTGTCAATTTGTTTATTTACGTGTGTTCACATAAATTACACGTTATTTTTTTCCCTAAATGAATCCGTAATCTTAATTGTCTTATAGACAAAAATTAGTATTGATTGTAAACGTATACGTAAACACACCATACAAACATAGAAAACAGAGCTATTGCATTTATACTTTATATAATAAGGGTAATTCTCTAAAATGGCATACTTTAAAACATTATTTTATGAAACACTATATTTGTTTAGAAAACGTGATTCTTTTTAAACAAACTTTGATATTTAGGAATTGGAGAAAGAAATCAAATAAAGTGAAAGCAACGGACTTACTTCTTTAGAGAGATGAGCATAAAAGAGAGCAGATAGTGGAGTCTGCTCAGCTGGCTTGACCACCATGGTGCAACCAGCAGCCAAAGCTGGAGCCACTTTCATGGCAAACATAATGCTTGGGAAGTTCCAAGGGATGATGTGACCGACTACTCCAATAGGCTCTTTAAGAGTGTATCCGAACATAGACCGACGAGTCATTCTAAGAGTCTCGCCGTGGATTTTATCCGCTGCCCCCGCATAATACCGGAAATGTCCGGCTGCGGCCGGAATGTCATTTAATTTCCCCAATTGGAACAGTTTTCCGCCGTCGACGGCATCAAGTGCAGCCAGTTCTTCGATGTTTTGCTCTATTAAGTCAGTGAATTTGTTGATAATCTTTGCCCTTTCCTAAATCCACCAAAATTGCTAGTGAGATGACTATTGTAAGTAATACAAATAATACCAAATTAAAAAGGAGCAAAAAAAAAAAATAATCACTTCTATAAAAACAAGGAGAGAAGAATAGTCCAATCTGAAATGGAACCATACAACTTTACAAACAACCTTATCAAAAATCAGTTTAATATAAATCAAAGTTAACTAAACTACTAGAATATGGGTAAAACGTTACTACATGAAAGTGACACCAACCGCAAAAGAAGTCAACTCTCTCTCGTTCCATATCTAATTTAATGATACAATAATCAAAACAATAGATAAATAGACAGCAAATTAGTAACGAGTTTATAACAGCCTAATAAATAAATATTTAATGAGACTCTGCAGACTGGACCACATCAAATCAACAGCAGAATCTTATATATAAAACTTGGCCAACTCTCTCCCGTTGAGTGACACATCAGCGTTGGAGAGAGCGCCACCTGTAATCTTTAAACATTAATAAAACAAATAATTAATTATATTTAAAGCAAACAAATTAAAACACATTAAAACATTTTAAATTATATTAAAACACATTAAAGCACATTAATAAATATTAATATATATATTTATATTAGAATGAAATTCAAATTTAATTTAAATATATAAAAACTTATAAATATTATATAGTACAAGATTTTGTAAATGCACAACTCTATTTTTTAAAAATATTTTAAAATTTATTTATAAACTAAAAAATTAATTAATTTTTAATGCAAGTGAAAAAAAATTATGAGACTAAATAAGTTAAAAAGTTTCAAATAATATTATATAAAAATTCAACTAATAAAATTATAAAACACAAATCATATTTAATAAATGATTAAAAAGATAAAAGTTATTAAAAATAATAGTAAAAAGAAAAGTATCCACATAAAAATATCATCTATGGTTTTTTTTTAAATAATAAAAAAGATGGAATCAATAAAATATATATAACAAAAAAAAATCAAATGATAAATTAAGAAATTAACAAGTATTATATTAGTAAGATTTATTAGAATGAAAAGTATATAAAGATCGAAGAAAAAATGAGACTATTTAATACAATTGATGTAAAAAAGATTACATATAATGTATCTTCAAGAAGAAATCGAAGAAAATATAAATATTTTAGAAAAAAATATATTAATAGCAAATATAAAATTCAATAGAAAATATTTAAAATATATAAATTAAAATAATATCTGCGCATACGCGCGGGTTCTCTCCTAGTCTTATATATAAAAGATGACCAACTCTCTCCATATGAGTGACACATCATCATTTTTAATTAATATGGAGATGACATGTGTCACTTTCTAATTTAAAATTATAATTATAATTTTTCTAAAAATTAAAAAATTAATAAATTTTAATATCAAGTTTTAAACCAATAAAATAAAATGAACAGTTTTTATTAATTAATTAATATTGATTGATATTTATTATATTTTTATATAATTATGAATTCTTTAACTATATTACATTTTAAATTGATTTCTAAAATTGTTTTTTTTTATAAAATTTCTAAAATTATTTATAATAATATATTAACACACAAAACAAATAATGATTATATTTTCTTTTATCTTCATGATATTGCATTTTAGTTTGATTTCTTAAATTATTTTTTATATTAAATTTCTAGGATTGTTTATAAAAGCATACTAACACCCACAACAAATAATGATTATATTTAATTTTATATAAGATTTGAATAGTTAAAAAGAAAAATCTGCACGGTATGTGCAGGTATTCAGCTAGTATCAATAATTTGATTTTGATGATTATAAAAATAGATCATTAGATTGTTGATAAAATTAACGTGGGTAGGAGGCTACGAGCAATAAAAAAAAACATGAGGAAAAGAAAAGGAACATACGAAGCCAGACATGCGAGGCCAAGGGCCATGATCGAAGGCTTGACGTGCAGCGTTAACGGCCAAGTCAACGTCTTCTTTGTCTCCTTCTGCTATTTGAGCGATCGCTTCACCGTTCCTTGGGTCTATCGTCTCAAACGTTTTACCTTTAAAGCACATCAAAACCAAAAAAAAACATTAAAAATTATCAATATATGCCAAATCAAACCAACCCACCCGGTGGTTTACTCTTCAAATCACAAGTTTTTTCTACTTCCTTTTTTCATTGATAAGGACAAAACATTATCAATGTCATTACGACTTCTAGAAAGAGAAGAAAATAAAAAAGAAAAAACTAGAGAAGAAGTTTATAATTTTTTTGTGGTTGAGAAAGGAAAGTGTCAGAGTGGACCAATGACAAACACTTGTGTTTAATAGTAGGACATGTTTCTACTCAGGATGATAGCTCTTTTTAATATAGTTTATTGGAAAAAAAAACAAATCTTGATTATGGTCCTCCATATTTGCTACTGTATAAGTTTTAAGTGACAAGATTAATCTAACTTTTTGTTTAAGAAGGGTCTACTTTCTTTTTTCTTTAAAAACACTCATCCATCGAAGCATCATTAAAAGAATCGAATGTGTAGAATAGAAAAAGGATTTGAGGTAATAATTATTTGAAACAATCGAAGCCAAAAAACACTAAATATGAATGAATTAATCTCCTTTTCTTCTATCTAGGTCAACGTTTGAAGTTGTGAAATCAAGTTATTTATGCCTTTATGGAGTTAATTATCTGAATAAGATAAAAAAAAAAAAGAACCTGAGGCAGCATCGACGAACTGGCCGTTGATGAAAAGCTTGGTGAACTTGATCTCCGGTAACTTCGCCGTCGCACCTCCGTTGCATTTACCGTTCTCCATCTCTCTCTCTCTCTCTCTCTCTCTCTCTCTCTCTTAATCGCTCCCTGTCTGTCTCTCTATCTCTTTCTCTGTCTGATCTGAGGATAGTAGAAGGACAGGGCAGAGAGGTTAATTACGTATTTATATCGAAGCCTCTCGATTCACACGTCAGCAAGGCAAGTGGTGTTTTTGTTATATAGCTAGGAGCGTGCATGCACGTGAAAGATTATGGGTTTTACTCTTAATACATTTATTTTTTGAGATTAATTTAGTAGATAATCTTAATGAATTGGAAATTTTTATTTCGCTGATTTATTAATTAAAATTAGGGTTTTTGAGCTCTATTAATATTTTATGTTTATTTTATTAAAGAATATCTAATAATGAGATTGAGATTTTTTTTTATTAATCTTAAAATTGGATTTACATTTTTTAGTTAAATAAGGTGTTTAGAAGATTTTCAGTCCTCCTCGAGGAAACAAGTCTTCTGCAAAACATAAAAGATGTCAGGGGTTCGAAAAACACAATGAAAGTATGTTTTTCGATGGCACTCTAACATTCAAGTTAGAAAACAACTCAAAAGACCACAAAATAGCTGTTCGGAAAGCGGAAAGAAGTCCAAAAACTGTAAGAAGGAAAATGAGCCAAAAGTCTTTGAGGAAGGTAGGATCTACTCATGCCTGAGTGTAAGAATGAGCTTTTTGCGGTGGAAAGAGAGAAAAGAAAAGTTTGAGTGTTACAAAGCTCCACAGTTTAAGATCCACCGTGGAGGAGAAGTGAAGTGAGATGAGCGGAAAGATTGTCAGAACTGTGTAAAATGCCTACACTCAAACTTCACAAGTATTTAGAGAGATATCGTGAGACTTAAAATGGCTAAAAAGTGAACTTCCTTTCCCGTTGGAAAGAAAAATATATTTATAAAAAGTACTTGATCTGGGCTAGTATACTGGGTTGGCCCATGGATTGTGGATCGGATGGATTGAACCATGACCCGACTTGACTATATGATGACGTCACACCTCTGACGGTCCCATCAACCATTTTTGGTGTGTTCTGCCTGTGACGAGACCGCCCCTTGGTACATCCCTTTCGCTCTCAGTTTATGGCTTGGGTCGGCGGCTTAGACGTGGTATGGTTCTTTTCTAAACCTCTGTTTTTTCCCCTAACTCCCGCGAGATGTCCCTATCACCTGATACACATAAGGAAAACGCATTAACTACCATTCTCATGGACTTCTAAGGGCAATCGAATCAGACTAAAGTATATTCCTATTGTCGAAAAGAAGGAAATTCGAATAGTTTTCCCGCTTGAATGATTAGCTCATACCTGGCCCAGATACCTCGATACTGGCACCAGGCTGTGGCAACTGGAAGGTCTGACGCTCTGGGTACTGTACGAGTCACTCTTCCTTATGTCCTGACCCTTCTGGATCACCGAGCTTAGGTCTAGGACATAGAGAATGTGACATCTCTTCCTCCTGACCCTCAGTTTCTGACTTTCTTGTTCCTAACAGCGTGGTCTGCGCTGTCAGACATGAGGAACCCGGGAACAGGTGCTCTATCGTGCGGGATCTCCTGAATCCAACTAGATTTGAGGCCTGATGCTATAAGTTTAGGCCGTATTGGGCCAGATAATAGTTTGGCCCAGGAGGGCTATACCTGCAAAAAAGCCATGGACGCCACGTGCTAGCACGTGATTCGTCCACGTAAGAAAGATCGAATTTATCCTCAAAAATTTGCCTCCCATTTCACGGGTTAGCTTTTGCTAACCCGTGATGTGGAAGTTATCCTTTTCGGAGACAAACGCTTTCCCTCCTCATTAACCGTACCTGAGTGGACACTTGTCTGAAGCGCGTAACGCTTTTTCGATGAAGGACGCGTTGTCTGAGTCACCCTTTTGATCTAAGACGCATGACACCTTTTCGATGGAGGACATAATGCCTGAGTAATCCTGGGCAACATGACCTGGGGCCGTAAACACAAAATGAAGGACACGTTGTCTGATTCAAACATCGTGGGTGAAATGACATGGGACCGTGGATCACGAAGGACGCGATGTCTGAGTCATCCGTCGTGGGCTAAGTGACATAGAGTCGTGGGCTCGTTACATGAAGGGCACAATGCCTGACCGTCAGTCATGTCCCAGAGGGGGTGCCGTCCTGCCAGTCCGGCTTCATTTTTTGGCTGATTCTTTAGAGATATCCGGTTCTTTAAGGGAGAGCCGTCCACCACAAAACTCGCCAAAACTGGCAGGCCAATCCGCAAAAGGAACCAGTCTTATGCTGTAGGATGCAATTCTTGCATCCGACGAAGTTTCCAGTGGAAAGTCTTACTGTCCGCAGAGCAACATGCCCTCGGATGGTCTGTTTAAAGGGTGCCAATCCAGGAACACGACATCAACGGACAGGCTAACTCTCCACTGCGCTGTCTCCGTAGGGGTACACCCCGAGTGACAAGAACAAGTTTCTTCAGGAGAGTCGGGGAGACATGGCGAGACGACCACGATAGAGAATTTCTTCTTTATTCCTATTCTTTTTATGTTTTCTCCTTCATCGTCTTTCTTATTTGCAGGGATGTTTTGACGTCTCCTTCTCGATACTTGGTTCTCCCCTCCTATCTCGGCTTTGCCTTCTTTATTTTGTCTTACTGGCAGCGTCCTCTTCTTTCGGGGCTCAAATTCTTCTACGAGTCCTCCTTCGATGAAAAATCCTTCTTCTCTTCTCCCTTCCATGGGTCTGAATCGTGGGGTGTGTCTTTTCTTCAAATTCCTTTTTTGCCCCCGATTCCTTGTCGTTGCGCCCACACGCGTGTCGAAATATGTTGCCGTTCTAGCTCTGTCCCTTAGTGGTCATATCATTTAATCAACTTTTCTTCTGTCCGATTGGTCATCCTCCTTCCTCTGTGTTTTAGACGTTTCGTCCTCTTCGTCTAAGAGACGTCATTCCCGCTTTTCTTCTTTTAGCTATATATGATGGAGTTTTTGTCATTCTTTTTTGCTCGCTTTACTCTTTTTCACTTTAGATTTCTTCTGTCATCTTCTTTCGCCCCTCGGTCTTTGACTCCATCGATTTTCCTCCTTCCGGCTATGTTTCTGTTCTTTGTGCTTTTTAGCCGGGTTCAACTGTCGCATCTCCCGAGTCATGCTTCAGATGTGCGCCGAGTTCGGCGTTCTTCTTCATTACTTTTCTTTGAAGGCTTAGGGCCTTCTTAACTCCTTCCAAGTCCTATCTGAGTTATCCGGTAATACAGTTACTGGTGCCGTGGTGGCATCCATTTTTCGCGCGACACAGTCTTTCCCTGGGTCCTACCGTCTCGATAGCATCCTTTACTGCAATGAATGTACTCCAATCGATTCCCTTGAATGGCTAGATTCCTCGGAGGACGACAATTATTTCTTCTTCGTGTCATGTCCAGAGCTCCACCTGTACTCCATGACCTACGACAATAATTCTTCTTCCCCTCTTATCGTCCGGGATTTAGTATTTTTTCCCGTGCTTATCGTGATCGATTCTTATTTTGCAGGTCCCCACCACGTCCCTGTCGGCTTTCCTGACGACCTTTTTCACCTTCCTGCCTTTGTTCGTTCGTCCCGCTTTCTGCTCCATCTGGACATGGTTAACCGGAGCTCTCTTGCCTGCCTCTCGCCTCGCGGTTGGATTCCTAGCTCGGGACCATTGACTTGCTCCCCTCTTTCTACTCCTTCTCCTTTGTTCGAGGTTTGCCAGTCCCATGTCTCCCGTGAAATGGCATAGACATCGGATCTTGCTTGACCGGGTCTCTTCGAGTATTCTATCCGACTCTCTGTCCCAGATGATTCTCTTTTCCCAATGGCTTTACTCCGGGATCTGGCCTTCACCTGACTGTGCCCTTTGCCTCCTTTGCTTCAAGAGGGTTCCACTAGGCCATGTATGCTGTTAACATTTCTTTGGCGAGAAGTGGTTCTACATTCTCGTACTATCCTTCTTCATTCCCTCTACTTCAGTCTCCCTGCTATGTCTCGCTTCCCAGATCGTCACTCTAACTGAAGGTTTTTTATCCAAGATGAGCTTCACAGATTTGGACCTGTTTTGCGAGCCTCCCAGACTCGAACCTGCATGGGCCACCATATTTTTTTTTTGGTTTGGGTTACTGTTAGTTCATGATTCCTTTCTGTATTTCCCCCGACTATAGTGCAATATGCCCATTTCTTCTCGCCGTCTCGTGTAATTGATATTAGGATGTGCCCGTGTGGCCGATTCCGCCTTCTTTTTTTTCGCGCTTTGGCGTTTCTTTGTAATCGGCCCTTTCATAGGGTAAGACATTATGTCTTTCTATGGTCGTGAATGCCAAGTGGGCCTTCTTCCCTCGTTTGCTCGACTCGGCGAACTGTCGTATGTCCTCACGGGTAACTTGGCTTGACTTTTTTCATTTCTTTCTTGTCTTGTGCTGAGTCAGGTTTGGTATGGGCCTGGGCTTGGGGTCAACTTTCTGCCCCGTCAGGAATTGATATTCATTCCATGGTCCTTATCCCGAGGTCCTGCCTTCACCACCCCTCAAATGGAATTCGACAAGGGTTTCACCTACTTTTTTTTGTGGGGTTCCCCAAGGTTGGATTACTTTGGGCTTCCACTACATGATCTCACCCTCAGTATTAGGGAAAACATTGGTCATAGGGTTCCACCTTTTCTTCTTCGGTGGGGATGGGATATTGGAATTCTCTGATCACAGTGGGGCTCATGGGTTCGAGCACCATGCTCGGTCTTCTCAGAGATATGACTCTTCTTTCTGCTTCCATAGTGGTCCGCTCATGGATTGTTACCATAGCGTAACTCCTTTACTCGTATCCGCTGCAGAACGTCATTCTCGAGATTGCGCGGTCACACACATCCCCTGCTGCCGTTTGTATTCCCTGTTCAGCTTTGCCCTGGCTTTCGTTCTTGATTTTTCCTCTAAACTCTTCTGCAGTTCATTCACTGTGATTTTTGACTGAGGATTTTGTGCTTGATACCGCGTGCCACTCCTGCCAGTTGTTTGAGTGCTGAGTTGCTGCCCCTGGACTCGAATGTTCAGCGCTTTTCTGACTTGGGGGAGGGAGATTTGTTTTGGTTTTGAGAGTGTTGCCCTATTCCTTAAAACCAAATTGTTTAGGAGATTTTCAGTCCTCCTCTGAGGGGCAAGTCTCCTGCAAAACAGAAAAGACGCCAGGAGCCCGAAAACATGATGGGGTGTGTTTCCAAGAGCATTCCTACGCTCAACTCAGAAAAAATCTCAAAAGACCACACAATAGCTGTTCGGAGAGTGTAAAGAATTCGGAAAACTGTAAGAAGGAAAACTGGCCGAGAGTCCTTGAGGAAGGTAGGATCTACTCAGGCCTGAGTGTAAGAATGGGTTTTTTTGCGGTGGAAATAGGGAAAGGAAAAGTTTGAGTGTTACAAAGCTCCAAGGTTTAGAATCCACCGTGGAGGAGAAGTGCAGTGAGATAACCGGAAAGATGGTTGGAACTGCGTAGAATGCCTAGACTCAAGCTCCACAAGTATCTAGAGAGATATCATGAGACTTATAATGGGTAAAAAGTGAACCCTTTTCCCGTGGGGAAGAAAAAAATATTTATAGAGAGTACCTGGACCGGACTAGTATACCGGGTTAGCCCATGGATTGTGGATCGGGTGGATCGACCTATGACCCGACTTGAGTATACTCGAATCTTATGATGGCATCACATCTCTGACAGTTCCACCAACCATCATTGGCGTGTTCTGCCTTCAACGAGACCGCCCCTTGGCGCGTCCCTTTCGCTCTCAGTGTATGGCTTGGATTGGCGGCTAAGACGCGGTATGGCTCTTTACTGAACCTCTATTTTTTCTCCTGACTCCTGCAAGTTGTCTTTATCAACTGACACGCGTAAGGAAAACGCATTAAATGCCATTCTCGTGGACTTGTAAGGGTATGGGCAATCGAATCAGACTAAGGTATATTCCTATTGTTGAACGGGGGGAAATTCGAATAGTTTTCCCGTTTGAATGGTTAGCTAATACGTGGCCCGGATACCTCGATACTGGGACCAGGCTGCGATGACTGGAAGGTCTTACGCTCCGGGTACCCGTGCGGGTCACTCTTCCATATGTCCTGACCTATCCAAATCACCGAGATTAGGTCTAGGACATAAAGAATGTGTCATCTCCTCATTTTGACCACTCAGTTTCTGACTTCCTTGTCCCTAACAGCGTGGCTTGCGCTGTCAGACATGAGTAACCCAGGAACAGAGGACCTATCGTGCCAGATCTCCCGAATCCAATTGGATTCGAGGCCCGGTGCTATAAGCTTAGGCCGTATTGGGCTGGATGCCCAATACCGGTCCTAGTTTGACCCAGGAGACTATATCTGCAAAAAAAACATCGACGTTATGTACTAGCACACGATTCGTCCGCATAGGAAGAATCAAATTTATCCCCCATATAAGGATATATGATTTTTTTTTATCAACAAAATACATGATATATTCTAATGTATCTCAATTATTTTAGTATTTATTTTTATTTTTTGTTCTAGTACTCTTTAAAATATAGGATATATTCTCTAATATCATATTAATTTTGGTACTTTGATATCTTAAAATTGGATATATAGGATGTTTTATCTTATTCAGGAGATACGATAGTTTTGTTGATTTTAAGAAAGAAAAATATGTTTTACAGATTAACAATTGTATATAATTTTAGTTTAAACGGTTTATTTATAATAAATCACAAAACTATAAAAAATCATAAAACAATATATAAATTTATTCAAACTTTCAATTAACATTTTTTGTTCTTGACAAAGGGCTTTCAATTTAAATGCAAAGCAAAAAATATTACAGGGATATGACTTGAAAATCATATAGTTTTTGAATAAGTTGAATAAGATTGAAAGAACTGTACAACAAAGTAGAAGTCTAAAGAAGTCTAAAGAGAGGATAGTAAGAGCACCATTATCAAAATTTTTTTAAAGAACATCTAACCTTAAAATAATAAAAATTCAGTAAAAAGTAAGAAAGATAAGTGAAAATTCGTTAACAGAAACTTTGAGATACTCATGAAAGTCTTATTTAACTATTATCTCATTTTATTAAATCTTTATGGATTTATATTTGTTTCTAGATTTTTTTTTTTTGTTTGTTAAAGGACCTTCAATTGATAATATAAACGTAAAAAAGGTTACAAAGAATAAAAGAAAAGCGAGATGTAGAAAAACAAGAAAACAGAAAGGGAGGGAGAGGAGTGAATAAATTCACTCAAACCACGATGGTACAAGAAGACAGAAAAGTGGTACAGACAGCCTAGAAGGAGATGAGGGAAGATGCTGCTCACCGAGAAGACCAAAAGTTCACCAGGGGTTCTCCATGCTTATGATTTAGGTTCTTTAAGACGGAAGCTTTTGATTTAATCACCAGACAAATATTTCGAAGAATGATGGAGAGAGGAAGTGAGACCCCACTATGGAAACAGCGATTACGTTCATTCCAAATCTCACAGAGGGAAGCTTGTCAGACTTGGAGCAGAGCAAGAGAAATAACCGCATTACATGAGATAAACATGGAAAAGTTTGGTCCCAATCCAAGGGCACATTCTGGATGCTCAATTTGGAAATAAGAACAATCCAAATTAAGGATGAGTAAACACACTCAAAGAATAAGTGATTCCGAGATACAGGAGAAGTCCCACAAAGCTGGCAACACGGTTGAACGTCAAGACCCCACGACCTGAGACGATCAATGGTTAGGTTTTAATTTTTGATAAAAAGCCAAGCTGCAGTTACGTGCTTTGGAATAGCAGCTTTATGCCAAACAGAAGAAGACTAGGGAACCAGGAGTTTGGATAGACGAAGAGCATTCCATATTTCCTTTGAGTTAAAGGAGGAAAATTCCTTATCATTTATGAACCAAGAGGGAGAGTCATTTAAAGGAGAGTATTCGATGGTGGTAATGAAGCTAAGCACCTGTAGAAAGCGATTAGATTTGGCCGCAGGAAGACTCCAACCACCTTCATTTAAACAGTCAGCTACAAGAGAATTCAATGGAATCCGAAGAGACTGTAGAGCAGCATGGCCAAGGTAGTGAATGAGGGAACCGAACGGAGTCCAAAGATCCCACCAGAAAAAGGAGTCTTCGCCATTACGGATCTAAATGCGGATGAAAGATATGGCCTTGATCCTCAATTTAAGCAGTTTTCTGAACATTCAAGACACTGAAGGACTGCTTTCATTGATAGCCCAGAAATAGGAAGAGGATATGTATTCTCTCCTAACCCATGCCACCCAGATAAGGCCTGCTCTGAAAATGATCATCCAAATCAGCTTTAAGGCGCAAGTTTTATTCCAAGAAAACCATGATCTCACACCAAGAACACCCTCTCTCTTAGGTTAGGATAAATCAGCCCAGGAAACCTTTGAACCAGCCGGTTTATCCAGGCAGCTGTGCCACAAAAAAGAGCTGGTAAGGCTGTTTATACGCCTAATGACTTGCTTAGGGAGTAGAAAAGGTCCAGTCCAAAAACCCATCAAACCTGCAATGACCGTGGAGATCAGCTGCAATCTACCGGCTATACACAGATGCCTGTGCATTCAGGAGTTTATTTTGATCCTGATCTTCAAAAGAAGAGGGTCACAATCTTTGACGGAAAACTTCTTTGAACGAAGACGCAGACCCAAATAGCAGACATGGAGAGAGGAGATCAGAACAGGGAACTTAATCCTCATGCGGTTAAGAACATCTTCTGAAATACCCAAAGAAACCATAGATGTCTTTGAAATGTTGACCGCTAAACCTAAAATTTTCTCAAACTAAGAAAGAATCGTGAATTCTCCAGCCAGAGATGTTTCAGATCCATCCAGAAAAAATGATAAAGGTCATTCGCAAATGACAGATGAGTGAGCTCCACCTCTTTACAACCAGGGTGGTAATGGAAAATTCTATCTTTCACCGCTTTGTTAAGCATTAGAGACAGAACATTCATCATAAGGACAAAGAGGATCGGATAGAGCGGATCCCCCTGCCTGAGACCCATCTTTCTTTTCAAATAACCTGAGGTGACCCCATTGATACTAAGGGAAAACCTAGGGGAACAGATGGAGCTCCTAATCCATTGGAGTAATACATCAAGAACACCAAACAAAGACAAAGTTACAAGCACAAAATTCAAACGAATTGAATCGAACGCGTTAGAGATGTCCACTTTCAAAGTTGTTCTCGGAAAAATAGAGCCAAGATGGTACCCCTGAAGTACCTCTGAGGCTAGTAAGACATTCTCAAGCAAGAGCCAATCCTTGATGAAAGCCGTCTGGTTAGTAACGATAATATAAGTAAGGATTTTCTTCAGCTTGTCTGATAAAAATCTAGAAATCACCTTGTATCTAGTTTTCATACAGTACAAAGGCCTAAAGTCTATAGGATCCTCTGCCCCACGTCATTGGGAATCAAGACCAAAGATGTGGAATTCACACAAGAAGGCTTAAACAGATTAGCAAAGAAATCCATCACTGCAGCCGTGAACTCACTCCCCCAGAAATTTCCATGACACCCCAAAGAACTCAGCCAGAAAAACATCCGGCCCAGGAGTCTTTTTCAGAGGGAGGCGCATTAACAAGTCCTCTATCTCTTCGGGAAGAACTACAGAAGTGAGCGCCGAGAGCTGAACAGAAGAGATATGAGTAGTGGACAGCCTCTGCAGAAACTCCGGTAGAAACCGACAGTAATCCCCTCGAACAGTGCATAAGATAGAAGAGAAATACTCTTCAGCTAACTGGTGAACCTCCTCCAGGGTTTCTGATCTAGAGCCATCAGGTTGCAGAACATATTTAATTGCATTGGAGGCATTCCTAGCCTTAGTGACACGGTGAAAGAAACTCGAGTTAGAGTCCCCTAGTTCCAACCATCTAATTCGAGACATTTGCATGAAAAAACTCTCCTCATCGGATCTAAAGAAATTTCAAGAATCACGAGCCACTTGTTCCTGGGACAAGTTTAAGAGGAAGGGTCATTTAGAGAGATCACCTGGAGGTGAGAAGGCGTTACCAAAAAAAAATTTGTGACGATTGTATTGTAACCATTTTAATAAGGTTACTAATCAGTCACAAATTTAGTTATTACTAATAAGCGTTACTAATCAGTCATAAATTTAGTTATTGCTACAAAATAGTTCTTATTGTGACTAAATATCTCGTCTTAATATAATATTTTTTTGTAGTGTTGGTAAGCTTCAGAGACCCGCTTTTCAATTTTACTGAATGTTTTTAGATTAAAAATCAATTACAAAAATAAATTATAATATTTTATTGTTGAGATACCGAAATTGATGTCTAAATTAATGAAAATGCTTTAAATTCTAGAAATAGTTCAGATTATAATCCACGACCTCCTCAATCATCACAAGCCTTATTATTTCGACCTTATACAAAAGGTTTTTCGATAGCAATCATTTTGGACTTGGAAGTTACAAGGTTTGACCGTTTGAGATGGGCGACAACTCTCAACAAGAGGAGAATCAAATGGTGAAATAGTGTTGGCGTTTTTTTTTTTTTCAACATTTCATTGCATTAAATTAACTGAGGCAAAGGTGCTCAAAGTTTTTACATCAAGCCAACCTTGGAATAAACCCAAAAGAACCCAATAATAACTAGAAGATAAGAGCCCAGACAAGGCCCGGAGTCAGGCGGACTACGGTAGCCCACATGGAGGAAAGAGAAGCCCAAAAACCAGACAGAACAGGGACGAGACAATCAGCAAATGCCCTAGCTGTAGTCGAGAAACAACCAGATCGGCGACTAGAAGAAGATCTTGTCACTGAAGAGAAACCAGAGTTGCATGCAATCACTTGCAAATTGAGGATTCTGTGGACGCATGGCAGAGATCCTGTTTTTTACGGTGGAAGAGATTTGCCTTGCCAAGAAGTCGAAAGGGCGATGAGTGTTGCGGTGGAGCCGATTGTTACGCTCCGTCCAGAGATCATAGATTGCAGCTTGCCAACAGAGCTTAATTAGGAAGATATGAGGCCTGTTTCCAGCAGCAGAGGAGATAGCATCGATGAATTGGTGCCACGTGAAGGAGGATAGAGAGAGGCCGAGCTTCAAAGCGAAATGGTCCCAGAGAGCTGCAGAGTAGAGGCATTCGAAGAACAGGTGGTTTCTGGATTCCACCAAAGCATTACAAAGGAGGCACAAGGGATCAGTTTGTAGCCCCCACGCAAGAAGTCTGTCTCTCGTCGGGCAGCGATTAAGAGTAAAGAGCCACGCCTGACATTTGTGTTTGGGGATACCTCTTTTAAGCCAGACCGAAGAGTGCCAGGCCACTTGGGGGAGAGGCTCTCTTAAGCGATGATAGACAGCGGATGAGCAGAAGGTAGACTTCACCAAGCCATCAGGTTTCCATTGCAGTTTGTCCTCAGCGTTAGAGAGAGATACCGTGGTAAGATGGAAGCATAATTCTTCCATTCGTTGGGAGCGAGCAGACGGGAGTCTCCAACCACCCCTCCTCCAAACTGAAGCCACATAAGTAGATAGCGGGATTCCAGTTTGACGGGGATCTAGCTCTCCAATGAAGTTGAGCAGAGGGCCAAAAGGGGTCCAAGGGTCAGACCAGAACCTACAGGACAAGCCATTGCCGGGTACAATATTAACTCATTTAATCATGCTTTCACGCTGTCGTAGTAGTTGCTTAAAAATCCAAGTATGCTTTTTTCGTTCCTTGATCATCCAAATACTCTCATCCTTGATCACATTTTGATGAATCCAGGCTACCTATATTGACTCAGTGCGGAAGAGGAGGAGCCATAAAATCTTGATGGTACAGGTTCTATTCCACAAATCCAGATTCTTAATGCCAAGACCACCCTCCGATTTAGGAGTTGTAACAGATACCCAAGAAACCCTCGCAGAGAACCGATCTTCCAGGGAGCCTTTCCACGGGTAAGCGCCACACATGAAATCAATCTGTTTAATGCACTCTTTAGGAAGAAAAAATGCACTACACCAAAAATTAGTGATTCCTGAGATAACAGTATTGATAAGAACTTGTCTACCAGCGAAGGAAAAATATTTAGAGGTCCAGTTGTTAATCTTATTTTTGATGCTTTGCAGCAGAGGTTCACAGTCGATCAGAGATAATTTCTTAGAAGAGAGCGGCAATCCAAGATAACGGACAGGGAGGAAGCCTTGAGGAAT
The DNA here is from genome assembly GCF_000478725.1 of Eutrema salsugineum. Taxonomy (NCBI): domain Eukaryota; kingdom Viridiplantae; phylum Streptophyta; class Magnoliopsida; order Brassicales; family Brassicaceae; genus Eutrema; species Eutrema salsugineum. The sequence continues at coordinate 5,941,122 of NW_006256686.1, read as the reverse complement.
ACCAGAGAGGGAGGCAATATGAAGAATTTCCGAGTCAGAGAGGCTACAAGCGAAGAAACAGGATTTCTCAGGGTTTGACGAGAGACCAGATAGAGATTTGAAATTGTCCAAAACAGAGAGGATACCACTGATTGAGCTAGGCGAACCATCAGAGAAAATCAGCAAATCATCTGCGAAGCAGAGGTTAGTTAACTTGGTCACTTCACATCTAGGGTGATAACCAATAGTTCCATTTTGAGCTGCATCATTAAGCATTTGAAAGAGAATGTTCATAGCTAGACCGAACATGTAAGGGGAGAGGGGGTCCCCTTGTCTTAACCCCCTTGTGCCTTTGAAAAAACTATGCAGTCTGCCATTAATGTTGACCAAATAAGAAGTGGTTGTAATACATTCTCTTAACCAGGTAATATAGACATCCGGAAGCTCAAGAGCACCAAGATAGTTGATGAGAAAGTCCCAGCGGATGGAGTCAAACGCTTTGGCAATGTCGATCTTTAAGGTAATCCTCTTCTGACCTCTGTTTTTATGATAGCCGTTGACAATTTTAGAGGCAAGCAGACAGTTTTCTAGCAGTAGTCTCCCTTTAAGAAACACTGTCTGATTATGAAGAATAAGCTTAGGCAAGAGAGGTTTAAGCCGAGCCACTAATAACTTAGAAACCACTTTGTAGAGAGTATTACAACATGAAATAGGCCGATAGTCTTTGATCACTGAAGCTCCAGGAAACTTAGGGATCAAAGTCAATATCGTTGCATTAGCTGAGGTTGGCAAGTTAGGTCTCTGAAAGAAATTGATGATACATTAGTAACATCATTAGCTACCACCGACCAGGAAGCTTTGTAGAATCCAAACGTTAGACCATCTGGCCCAGGACTTTTATTGGGATTAAGCTTGAATAACACTTTGGTTATTTCCTCTGCAGTAGGGATTCTCGAGAGGCCAGGAACATCATTCAGAGAACATTTAGCCCTGGTCAGAGCAGCGAGGATGGGAAGATACACAATGCCGTTGGACCACATAGGGGGACCCAAGATGGATTTGAAATGGTTCGCAGCTAGAGAGCCGATTGCATCAGGCGTTGAAGCCTCGGTACCATCCATTCTAGTCAAGGTATGGACCATGTTAAAGGAGTTACGGGTTTTAGTAACCTTGTGAAAAAGGAAGTGTTTAGATCCCCAGCAGCTAACCAATTAATCCGAAAACGCTGCCTGAAATAATCTTCTTCAATACCCCCCAGCAGAGAGAGATGCTCAAGGGCTTGCCTTTCTTGCAGGAAATGAGACGAAGAAGGACACTGGAGAGACAAGGTTTGCGCATCAGAAAACAGGTTAGTAGCGACACTAACTCTTTTCTGAGTATCAGAATAATTGTCCTTGTTGAGAGTTTTAAGGCCAAGTCTGAGCTCTTTTTGCATAAACATGATGGAAGACAGGGTATGACCTTCCGACTGAGAACTTGTTCAAGAGTTTGTAACAGTATCAACAAAGTCTGGGTGAGAAGACAAGTAGTTGAAGAACTTAAAGGGCATAGAACCAGCCAGAGGAATAGGCGAATCCAGACTGATGCGATAAGGGGAATGATCCGAGATCTCAGGAGCCAGAAAGTGAGCATGGCATGTTTACGGGGATATAAGTATTCTGGACATTCTGTAACTCGACCCACAGGTCGATTCTTTCTTCAGGGGTGTTTGCGGCATAAACAGCAGAGAAGTAGAAAGGGTCCAGATCAGGCCTAGAGACTTTGCAAGTCATCGACTGATTAGAGGAGTGCACGACATCCACATAAACAGGAGCTTTCCAAATTAAGATGATCCTACCATCGGCATCCATGTTATGGTTAGACACGAAGGACCATTGAGGGCAGACTGAGGTAATCCATTGGTTCATATTTGGTTCTTTAATATGGGTTTCCAAAATAGTACCAAAAATAATATGATTAGTATTAAGCCAGCGCCTAAAGGCAGGGTGTTTATTATAATCATTTAGCTCTCTGACATTCCAAAAAAATATATTGTCTAACATAAAGAAATATTATTGTTGGGACTCTCCTTGTGAGGGGAGAGAACCCACTGCAGGGGTAGTTGAAGGAGTGGAGGATCCATGAGAAGTATCCTGCACACAAAAAAAGTTTCGGAGGAGGGTTGATAATAGTGGAGGGTGGAAGGGGAAGAGCAGGAGGATTTTGGAGGTTAAAACTCGGGTCAGAAGGATTCGAATGAGGATGGGGGAGAAGAGAAAGAGATGTGGATTGAGGGGGAGGTAAGGAGGGAGGCAAAAGAGAACCAATGGTAGTCGTAGTAACATCAGATGACGAGCCAATAGACCATGTATGGTTCAACACAGGAGCAGTGGATTCCTCGGGAGTAAGAGATAGCCCAGCAAAGGGGTTTCGGTAGGAAGATAACTTATTGAGATCAAGAGAGCCAGCAGCTGCCCTGGAAGAAGCGGAACCAGGACCAGGTTTCTTAAGGATTCAACGAGCAATTGGTTTAACAACAGGAGCAAACCCGTCCTTCTTGAGATCAACCTCAGCCCCTGACGAGGAGCCCAAAGAAGGTTTAGAGGAAGGCATAGCAACGCATTTAGGATCCAAAGATATGGCCTCCTCAGCCGAGTTGCCCTGAGGGGGAATAGTAGGAGGAGAATCAGACGATGAAGAATCCTTCTTAGCTTTGGCACTACAGATTTCATTCCAAGAAGCAGTTGGGCACATGGACTCCAAGTGGTCCATCTCCTTACAGCAGGGACTAGTTGGAGGAATCCAAGGATAATCGATGAAGATTGGGACCGCCTCACCATTTTCCCTCTCAATTTCAGCATACGAAGGTAGGGGTTTAGTACAGTCAGCTTTAATCTTTAAATGAGCAATATTTATATTGGTCATCCTACGAGTGAAGTCATCACACTCAACAGGTAATCCAATAAGATCAGCCACCCTGTCTAATCCTTCCTGCGTGTAAAGATCAAAAGGAATGCCTCTCACATAGGCCCAAAGGGGAATAGACGTGAAGGAGGGAGGTTTTAGAGCAAGAGAAGAAGACCACTGAGCAACATAGAAGAGGGAGCTCCCTATGTGCCAGATCTCTTGCTCTACAATCTTGCTTCTGATGGAGGCATTAGGGACACAGACCAGCATAGACCTGGAGTCCGGACGGAGGTGAATTTCAAGCTTCACACCCCTTATCCAGATATGAGTAAGAACACTATAGATATGGCCAAAAGAAGGAGTCTTTCCCATGAAAATGCCTAAGACGAAATCGTGGTGAAGGTCAGCTCCCTTTTGAAACACTGAGTCTCGGATTTACGGGGAACACCATCAGGGGAGAGGCTAGGGTTTGAGTACTTCCTCAACTTCTTATCAACCGAAGCTTCCATTTTCTTAGCCCAGGAAGAGACGACTGACTGAGAGGATTGAATAACAGAAGCCGGAACAGAGGGGGCCTCAACGAACGGGGATAAGCCCAAGGGAGGGAAATCCAGGGAAGGGTTAGGATCAATATGGCAGTCAGCCGACTGCAAAAGAGACTCTTGAGGAGTAGGGGGAGGCGCATCCATTAAAGGAGTAGTGATGGGAGTTACAGGAGAAGCAATGGCTTCCTGCATAATCGCGTCAACCGTAACTGGGACAGGAGGAAGAGCGCTTGAGATTCTAATGGTTTCAGGAGCAGGAGTAATGAGCGCGGAGTGAGAGGAGAGATCATCTGACTGAGCAGTAGTGATTTTTGCAGTAGAATCCTGAACTGCAGGAGAGCCCTAGGGACCAGAGGAAAACCAAGAAAACCCAAATTAAAGCAGGGAAGCAGGGGAAGACGGCGAGGAGGGGAGCGGGGAAAAAGAGAAAATCGACGCCGCATAAGTGGGGGCCGGTAGAGGCCGGATTGAGGCATCTCCGGCCATGGCGGTGGAATGAAGCAAACCCTAGAAAACCCAAAAAGGACGCAGGAGAGAGAAGAGAGAAAAAAGATATTTTCAGAAAATCATAACTTTGTTGGCGTTTGTTAACGCTGTAATATGGCTGAAATTATAAATATTTTTTTTTGAACAAGAATTCTAAATATATTTTTACATCAATTCTCCCAATATAGGAGAAGATTCACATTCACGTGCTTGCTTCTCCTCTCCTTTTGGCCTCCTTCCGCTATCATCTTTCTTCTCTTTCTTGGTAACATATGTTGTGCAATGTAATAGTTTATATATTATTTAGGATTCTGCATATATGTGGATTTATAATTTGATATTTAATAATCAGTTGTAAAAATACAGGTTTATAAATAAATTTTAATAACTCGAAAAAATTTAAATACCTGTAACAATAATATTTATGAGAAATTGTATTTTTTTTTCATTTAGTAACTTTAGCTTTTATGATTATATAATCTAGTTATTATTTTTTCATACTTTTAAGTTTTCTTTTTTTATACTAATCCATTTTAAAATTTAACTTTTTCCTATTTTATTAACTTTGGTTTTTATGATAAATTTATATTTATATTTTTTTGTTTTGTTTAATAACATAACTTCCTAGTACTAATAAAAGCTGAAGGTAAATGTCTCTAAGGGTGTCACCTAGAATTTAAAATGACAATTCTATTGGTCCACATCAGCATTCAAAATTAAAAAATTTCCAAAACTTAATATTATTGTTAATAAAATATATATAAAAGAATAAGAAAATTATGTATTAAATTTACACTAACAAAAAAAAACTAAAATAATATTAAATTAAGAACATTTCTTAAACAAAATATAAATTTACTTTGATATAAAATAATATGCAATCAATTAAATAAAAAAAGTAAAAATTTAAAATTATTTTTCAGTCTTTTTATAAAACTGATATAAAAGGAATGGAATTGAAAATGATGAAAAATCTTATTTTTTTATAAGAAAAAAACATATACTAATTTTTTGTGTCAATACTATTTTTATTAAATAGTAATTGATTATTTTGTTTTTATTTTAGTTATCTTTTTAGTATACTAACTTACAAGCATTAGAAGAATTTAATAAAAAACAAGTTAAAATTATATAACAAATTAAAATAATATTTACTATAACATAAAAAATAACACATATATTAATATGTGGAGATAATTGGTTGTTTAAAAATAATTTAAGGGTGACAATAAGTTTATGAAATATATTTTAATATAAATCAAAAAATAATCTAATAGTTTATTAAGGGGTAATTAAATGCTATCAAGTATAATTTGTACTCATTAAAACAGTAAAATAAAGAGAAAAGTTTTGCATTTTGTGGTAGTCAGTAAAAATTATTTAGAAGTTATCACACACAATATGTTATTGGACAAAAATTTTGGTATTTATCAATTTACGATAAAATTGACTAAATTTTATATTAAATTCATCGATCTTTGTGATTTAAAATTAGTTTTAAATTTTATTTTCTATTTATTTACTGAAAATATATGAAAGCAAAAATTATGTCTATTAGTTTATTTTTTAATTTAAAAGAAATCAGAAATTTGTATCGACTAAACTAGCTAAGGAAAGAGAATAATTTTTAATTTAATCATTTTTTCATAAAAAGCATACATAACAAGGATACAAATGATAAAAAAAAAACTTATTTTCTTGAATAATAAGTATTGTATAGTACTTTATCTTCGTGTTAATATTAACTAAGTACTATTTAATTAGTTTGTTACATTTTTGTTAGGCATTCAACAAAATAATATGTTTTTTAAACAACACATATATAAATACAAATAAAATCGTTGAAATCTCAAAATCTATATGTAAATTTTGAGATTAAAACTGAATTACTTTTGATAAATTTTATTATAATAAATTAACATCTAAATAAATATAACTGCTTAAATATGATTTCTATCAATATGATAGTTTAAAAAAATTACACACACGTAGCCTGGATGCAAAATCCAGTTTCTAGATAAAATTTCAATTTAATAATTTTTTGACATTTTTAATTAGTTTTTGTTTTTAGGATCGATTTACATATTTTCTTTTGTTTTTGTTCAATAATTTTATTTTTTAGGATTAGGAATCGATTATCAATTTATTATTATTAATATATATTATATGTCAAAATATAATTATAATTTTTATAATGTGTCCAAATCTGATCAATTAACTTGACACATATTACGATCATGTGAGTTAACAATTTTGAATCATTCTCTTTTATATATAAGATGATCAAACTAATTTTTACACATATTTATAATTATATATATCGATACATAATAATAATCACAATTAGTTTACTGTAGGATTTCTGATCAGCACTCAGCAGTGTCATCAAAATCCAATTGTCTTTTATAGTAAAACCAGATGAAAATAAATCTTTATAAGAAACTATTTTTAATTTATTAATTTTGGATCTTCAATTCTATTGACTTAATAATGAATCGACTATTCATACTTCTCTCTTTTTGTTTTGTTGTTGTAAAACTCGACTATTCATATTCACTAAACTAATTCTAAAATATTGAATACAATAGTTGAGTCGCAGCGGTATAACCCTTAATTAGCCGGGCGTCTTATGCATATGAGATTTGATCCCATTTCCTTCTTGTGAGAGTTAATTATGAGCTAGTTAGACTGGCTCGTTGTGGTCCACTGACAAAAAAGATTGAATACAGTAACTTAGATATGGTGTTTGGTTACACGTCTTCATCGATCATCGATGGCATTATCTGAGAAATCTCAAAGTAAAAAGACATCTAATTAGTTTATAAGTATGAAAAGTTCAAAAAACTAGTTACATTGTTTTTCTTCGTCAAAGGAGTTATATTGTCCATTTTGTAGAAAAGAAATCTTTCAAATCTGACTAGGCTTGTACCCGCGCATACGCACAGGTTTTGTTTGATATAATATTTTTATAAATATTTATATTCATATATATATATATATAATTAATTATAAGAATATGAAAATTTGTTTGATTGTTTGATATTAGTTTTTTAAAATACAAAATCTTTATTAAACAAATAATTTTTTTTTTAAGATTAGAAGTAGGGTAAATAAGAAAATTATTCTTCCATTTTAGAAATCATAAACATGATATAAGTTATAAATAACATAGATAAAAGTCATTTTTGGGTTGAATTGCTTAAAAACATATAATTAAGATTTAGGTTCTGGTGAGCTTAGAGATAACCTGGAGAATACTGGAATTTTGTTTTTAAACACGATTCCGCAGGTTTTTTGCAACCTCTTCAAACTGACTTAACATATTTCTAGAGCAAGTCCCAAGATCATAAAATCAAATTTAATTAGTTTTTTCCTTTTAGAGAGATTGAATTTTTCTAACAGAACATCGAGACTAAAAAAAAATGAAAACAACGTCTTTAAAACTTAAATATATATATTCTAAGATGAAAAAGTTATAAAGACGAAAAAGATAAAAAAGTATGATTCAAAATGTAGATGTTTATTAAAAAAAAGGGTTGATGCAATTTCTTAGATAATTTTACAGGTAATAAATTGAAAATTAAAATAAATGCTATTAAATTTATTTTTAAAATGAATACTTGTTAGCTTCTGTAATGTTGATGTGGCGAGCTGTGGCACCTCTTTCCGGATATATGATTTTATAGCATTTCTTATCATATATTAGTTGAAAGTCATGAAAAATGAAATTAAAGGAATGTTCATGAAAAAAAATAATAATAAATAAAGACATGTTTAAAATAAAGGCATTTTTTTTTTGTCGTAAAAGGCATGTTCATGAACAAACAATTCAATAACGGGCTCGTCGACGTAGGAGTGATTAGAGCAAAATCAAAATGTATAAATTATAAGACCGATTTTGAATTCACGTGTTTATATGGAATAAAAAGCTCAAGAAAGAAAAAATGAATAAATAAATAAAAGAATAAAAAATTCAGAGTTGAAATTTTATATAAAAGAGATCAGGTGTGAAAGATAAAGTAATCACATTTTATTGCTTAGGTTAGGTTTAAATTAAACAATAACTATTGATCACTAATTTCGCGTGTACGACTACAAAGGATCAGCAAAAAAAAATAAAAGAATGTTGTGGTGGCCAGTTATAGAATATAGGTCTTTGACCAAGCAAACTGCAAAAGACTTCTTTCATAAATAAAAAAAACTGCGATTTGTTGTAAATTATTGTATATACTTATGTGTATATATATCTTCATTTATATTATATTATATAGCAAGTATACTAATGAATAAGCAGAAGTGAGAGAGACGAGAGAAATGAAATGATTTCTACTTTTTATTAACTCGTCCATCTTACAAGGTAAGTCAAGTTTTTATACAAGAGAACAATACATAATATATTGGTAACCGACTTAATTGAGTTAGTAGGTATGGCGGTGGATTTGGATAATTATCCAGTTTATAACACGATTTAGATTGTTGCTATATGTATTTTATTTTGCTGTCTATAATTCATACACGTATACTACCAAATTTAAATGGGAAAGCTTTTTTTTGTTTTTGTCGTCAAAGAATGGGAAAGCTAATAGAAAACAACAGTGTATATTAGTATATATTTCGAGTTATTGTGATATGTACTTAAAATTTTTTTTTCTTATAATAATTGTCAGGTAAAAGACTACACGTCCGGGTAAACGGCGGTCATCTTATTCCGTTCGGTATAGTAAGCTTACGTAGTTGGCGCAATTAAAATTCTCATTTAATTAGTAGATACAAAGAAAAAACAAAAAAACAAAAACTAAATAGGAAAGAGTTGGATAATCTCTCGAATCTCGATGATTTTCTTCAACCATGAAACAAAATAGAAAAAAATTAAAGTATTGGTTTTGTTGGATTAAGCTTGATGAAAGCTTGAGCACCAAATTTCCCAAAAAGTTTAGGAAAAGAAAAGTTTTAGGAATTATCTAGAATATTTTTAGAAGTTGTCTAAGAAAAGAAGTTATTTTATCTATTATGATTAGGAGTTATGTTCTACTCTCTATATAAGAGTTGCCAAAGTTGTGGTAGACCTTATGAGTTGAGAGAGATTAAGAAAAGCTTTAGTTTTTAGTGATTTTTCTAAAACTAATAAAAGAAGTTGTGTTCATTCATTCTTGATCTAAGTCTCAATTCTATATTTAGTATCAGAACCTACATCTAAAACCAGCAAATACGAAGATCATCGGAGGAATGGGTGATCTTGTCGCAGCAACAAGACCAAAGGCGGGAGGTTCTTCGACATCCATACAATATCCAATGTTAACCACCACTAACTACACTGTTTGGGCCATGAGGATGAAGGTGTGCTTAAAGTTCACAAAGTTTGGGAGGTCATCGAACTAGGATCAAACGACGAAGAAAAGAATGATCTGGCTCGAGCTCTCCTGTTCCAGTCTATACTTGAAGCACTAATCCTTCATCTAGGTGACCTTGATACCGCAAAAGCTGTATGGGATTCGATTAAAACCAGACATGTTGGTGCTGACCGAGTAAAGGAAGCTAGATTACAAACACTGATCGACGGCTGTATTTGATAAATTTTTAAAGATGAAAGAAACTGACATAATCGATAATTTTGCCGGTAAACTCTCGGAAATATCTACCAAATCAACAGCCCTAGGAGAAAAAATTGAAGAAACAAATATTGTTAAGAAGTTCCTCAAAAGCTTACCAAGGAAGAAATACATACATATTGTGGCTTCCCTGGAGCAGGTTCTCGATCTTAACAAACTAGCTTGAGGATATTGTGGGAAGATTGAAGGCCTATGAAGAAAGAACATGTGAAGAAGAAGACTCGCAAGAAGATCAGGGCAAGCTTATGTATGTCAATATGGATTCACAAAACTCTCAATCCGCACAAAACTTCCAAGAAACTCAAGGAGGAGGAAGAGGTAGAGGAGGAGGGCGGTTTGGACGAGGAAGAGGACGAGGCTGGTTTGGTAATCAACAAAGGGACAAGTCAAAAATTATCTGCTATTGATGTGATAATATAGGACACTATGCATCTGTATGTCCTGATAGACTACTCAAGCTTCATGACAGAAGAACTTCTGATGCATGGGACGGTATTTCTCAATGAGAGAAAAGTAAAACTAAACAATTTTGATGCTTTTTCAGACAAGGTGTGATATTTAGACAATGGGGCGAGCAACCACATGACTGGGAATAAAAATTACTTCTCCAAAATCGATGAAACAGTCACTGAGAAAGTAAGATTCAAAGACGACTCACGCATTGATATAGAGGGGAAGGGATCAATCATGTTTTTCTGCAAATATGGTTTAAGAAGAACTCTTAAAAATGTCTACTTCATACCAGATTTGAAAAGCAATATCATAAGTTTTGGTCAAGCAATAGAGTCTGGTTGTGAGGTTAGAATGAAGGAAGACTACCTGATATTATACGACAAAGAAAGAAGACTGGTGGTGAGGGCAAATCGATCAAAGAATCGCCTCTACAAAGTACAGTTGGAAGTCGATGATACTAGATGTCTGCAGCTTTTAACAACAAAGGACTCAAAGTGGCACCTGCGACTAGGACATGTCAACCCCGAAACCATAAAAACGATGGAAAAGAAGGAACTAGTTATTGGAATAACAAGTTTGCCAAAGGAAAAAGAGACATGTACCCCGTGTCTTCTTGGAAAACAAACCAGATGAGTCTTTCCTCAAGCAACCTCATATCGTGCAACCAGAAAGATTGAACTAATACATGGGGATTTCTGCGGGCCGATCACACCTCCAAAAGCTGCACAAAATAGATATATTTTTGTGCTAATTGACGACTACTCCTGATACATGTGGTCGTTTCTTTTAAAGGAAAAATGTGAGGTGTTTGAAAGATTTAAAAGTTTCAAAACATCAGTAGAACAAGAGACAGGAACCACTATCAAGACACTTCGAACAGATAGAGAAGGAGAGTTTGTATCACTCGAGTTTCAGACGTTTTGTGAAACTTCAGACATCTAACAGCTCCTTACACACCTCAACAGAATGGTGTTGTAGAAAGAAGAAATAGAAATTTGATGGAGATGATCTGAAGTATCTTAAAACACATGAGTATACCAAACTATCTATGGGGAGAAGCTGTCACACATTCAACCAATCTCATCAACAGAATTGCAACTCGAGCATTAACAGCTAAAATCCCATACAAACTCTTCAAAGGAAGGAGACCAAATATCGAACATCTGAGAGTATTTGGATGTATCGCATTTGCATAGATAGAAACACCTCATCTCAAGAAGCTTGATGATAAATCTTGGATCTTGGTTCACTTGGGAACAGAACCCGACACAAAAGTATATCGGCTCTTAGATCCGACGAGTCGCAAAAATATTGTGAGCAGGGATGTAGTGTTCGACGAAGAGAAAGTGTGGAAGTGGAGAAACACATACAGAGGAAACAATACAGAACCAGGGATGTTCTCTCTCAGTTTCGAAGAATTTGAGAATCATGGAATAAGAGAAGAAGAAACCATTCACGAAACAGGGGAAAACAGAGCTCAGAGTGGAGACGAAGAAGAAGAAGAACACGATGACAATGAGAACACATCTAGTTTCGAACCAGAAAACTTTGAAACAGAGGACATCGAACAAGAGCAGCAAACTCAAGAACCCTTGAGAAGATCGTCGATACAGAGGAAAAGACCAGAGCATCTAAACAACTTCGTCTGCCTTGCAGAGATCAATTGTGAGCAACTTCTAATGGTTATAAATGAAGAACCTTGCAACTTTGAAGAAGCAAAGAAAACGAAGGAGTGGAGAGAAGCTTGTAAAGATGAACTATCCTCCATAGAAAAGAACAAAACTTGGAGTTTGGTTGATCTACCATAAGGAGCAAAACCAATTGGGCTTAAATAGTTTTTTAAGCTAAAGAGAAATTTTGATGGAAGTATCAACAAATATAAGGCAGGACTAGTAGTCATAGGCTATGTGCAGAGACATGGAATAGATTTTGATGAGGTCTTTGCTCCGGTAGCTCGCATTGAAATGATTCAATTTATTCTCATTAGCAGCTTCCAGCGGGTGGAAAGTGCATCATCTTGATGTAAAGACTGCATTCCTCCATGGTGAATTAAAAGAAGAAGTTTAGGTCTCTCAGCCCGAAGGTTTTGTGATCGAAGGAAGTGAGGATAAGGTCTATAAATTACATAAAGCATTTTATGGATTAAGGCAGACTCCAAGGGAATGGAACAACAAGCTTAACAAGATTCTTAGAGAATTAGCTTTACAAAGTGTGACAAAGAACCATCATTGTATCGGAAACAGGTTAAAGGAGATCTTCTCATAGTAGCTCTCTATGTGGAAGATTTATTGGTTACAGGGTCGAGCCTAAGTACAATTTTGGATTTCAAGAAAGGAATGGCTACTAAATTTGAGATGAGCGATCTCAGAAGGGTCACTTATTATCTTGAGATTGAAGTTATGCAACATGAGGATGGCATTACACTTAGGCAAGAGTGGTATGCATTAAAAATCTTAGATGAGGCTGGGATGAAAGACTGTAATGACGCACATAATCCAAGACTGAGAATGTCGAAAGCACAAGAAGAAAAGGGTGTTAATGAACAAAATTACAGATGAAACATTGGATGTCTTAGATATCTGTTACATACTCGACATGATCTCTCATATTGTGTTGGTGTGCTATCAAGATATATGCAAGAGCCAAAGGAATCTCATGGAGCTTCTCTCAAACATGTCTTGAGATATCTAAAAGGTACTTTAGCACACGGTCTTTCCTTTAGAAGAGGAAATAGCTCGAGCTTGGTTGGATACAGAGACAGTTCTCATAACATGGACTTGGACGATGGAAAGAGCACTACAGGATACATATTATCTCAATGATTGTCCAGTTTCTTGGTGTTCACACAAACAAGAAACTGTTGCAATGTCATCTTGCGAAGCAGAATTTATGGCGGCCACTGAAGCTGCTAAACAAGCCATCTGGTTGCAAGAACATCTCTGGATCAACATGTGAAAGGGTGACAATTAGGATCAATAACAAGTCTGCACTAGCTCTTACAAAGAAGCATGTGTTTCATGGCAGAAGTAAGCATATTCACCAAAGATATCATTTCATACGTGAATGTGTTAAGAATGAGCAAGTCGAGGTGGAATATGTTCCTGAAGCAGAACAGAAAGCCGATGTTATAACCAAAGCACTTGGAAGAATAAAATTTAAGGAGATGAGATATCTCGCAGGAGTACAAGACTTGTCAAAAATGGAGTTCAAGCTTAAGGGGGAGAATGTTGGATTAAGCTTGATGAAAGCTTAAGCACTAAGTTTTCCAAGGAGTTTAGGAAACGGAAAGTTTTAGGAGTTACCTAGAATATTTTTAGGAGTTGTCTAAGAAAAGGAGAGTTGTTTTATCTACTAGGGTTAAGAGTTGTGTTATACTCTCTATATAAGAGTTTTCAAAGTTGTGGTAGACCTTATGAGTTGAGAGAGAGATTAAGAGAGGCTAGTTTTTGAGTGATTTTTCTAAAGCTAATAAAAGAATTTGCTTTTATTCATTCTTGATCTAAGTCTCAATTCTGTAGATTTTTCTCAAAAATAAATTAAAAAAAATATTGAAAACATAATTACAGAAAATGTTGTTTTGTATTTTCAATGCAAACTTTTAAAGAAAAATTCAATTTTAACCTTATAACTTTAGTATATGAATTAGGAGATATTTAATATATTAATTAAATATGAAATATTATTTTAATAGTATCTTTTGATATGTGTGAAATATCTATACAATTGTTATAAAATATATTGATTATACATTTGGGAATAGCTTTCTCCCCAAACTTCTTAGCTATTAAGTATTCATCTCCCCTAGAGATTCATCTCCCTTGAATCACTTTATTCCCAAGTTTCAAAAACTTTGTCTCCAAGCTTCTCCACTATATATAGGTGAGCTTGGGTTTTTAAATGTAACACAATCTAGTGAGAGAAATAACAAGAGATCTTTGATATTGTTCATCACTCTCTAACTCTCTCTCTCTAAGTCTCTTTTCTCTAGTACTTACAAATACTTTATATATATATATATATATATATATATGAACGACTTCCTGAAGTTGTATTTCACAACACATTATCATCATGATCGTATACTTGCTTGTATGTATACAGAAAACATGATCATCTCTCCATTCCTTTTCATTCGTTCGTCATTTCGAAGGTAACATTTACATTCATGTTATCATTTAAAGTTTATATACATATATTATGAACGGAATGGTAGGTTTTGCCTCCTTGAAATCTATGATAGGCTTTGCCTCCTCCTTTATATGGTAGGTTATGCCTCCTCAATTGTTAAAAAAAAAAATTGTTTTCGATTATGCCTTCTCCATTTATGTATTATTGTTCGGAAAGATAGGCTATGCTTTCTCCGAAAAAAAAATTATTATATGGTAAACTATGTCTTCTCAAATAATAATTATGAAGTGGAAGGTAAGCCTCCTCCTTGTTCATGTTTATGGAGTAGAAGGTTAAGCCTCCTCCCTATCTATATTTATGGAGTGGAAAGTTAAAGCTTCCTCTTTATTCATATTTATGGAGTGGAAGATTAAACCTCCTCCTCGTCTATATTTATGGAGTGGAAGGTTAAGCTTCCTCCTTGTTCATATTTATGAAGTGGAAGGTTAAATCTCCTCCTTGTCTATATTTGCGGAGTGGAAGGTTATGCTTCCTCTTCATTTTTATGGTAGATTCAACGTCTTCCAAATCTATGAAAGTTATACCAGGTATGTTATTATTATGAATTAAAAAGTTTAAGTACTTAATTTTTTATTACAATATGTTTAAAGACATTGAAACATGCTTTTAAAAGTCAAACTCTCTTGTGAGAATTTATTAGGCAAGTTAATATAATATTAGAAATTGCTAATGTAATTAAGAGCTCCATTAGAACTAGAAACTCCAAAAGAGTTAAAAAGCTCTGGAAGTGTTAAAAGCTCTTTGAGAGCTAAAAGCCCCGGAGGAGCTAGGAGCTCTGGAGAAAGTTAAAATACCAGAAGAGTTGGAAGCTCCAAAAATTTAGAAACTCTGAAAGAGCTAGAAGCTTCGGAAGCTTGATGAATTAAAAGCTTCATAAGAGCTATAAGCTCTGGAAGAGCTAGTAGCTCCGGAAGAGTTATAAGCTCTGGAATAACTAGAAGCCTTGGAAGATCTAGAAGCCCTGAGAGAGGTATAGGCTCCAGAAGAGCTAGAAGCTTCTGCAAGCTAAAATTTCTTGAAAAACTAAATGCTCTAGAAAGAGCACACGATGGAGACATGCAAAAGGAAAGATGGAAAAAGGTTAAATAATAGTAAACCTAAAGTTTACTAATTGAATAAAACTGGTTAAAACCATCTGGGTACTCCCAATGATATGTAAGATCATGGAGAGTATATGTTGGAAAACCAGAAGTTTTTTTCAACTATTGCATGTCATAAAGAAAAAAATAAAACCATCGTGAAAAGTATCCATGGATGGATCACCATTTTTTGTGGTTTAACGCTCACTAAATATGTTGTTGGTCCAAGAGTGGGATTCAATTCGAGATAGATGGACTTTAAAAGTATTATCATCTCGAGTGGAAGAATTAAAGATTCCGACATCAAGAGTACGCTGAACATCCAGAAGATTATGTTCGCACTCAAAATGAGCTTAAAATAAAGCACATATAAGGGATTGCAAAACCAATTATGGTGATCTCCATGTTATGGCATAGAACATGCCATTTTGCATGCAGTAAACAGCTGATGAATGAGATTTTCATGAGATGAATTATTATCATGGATCCTCATATGAACCTGAAGTTCATAATGAATGAAAAAGAAAATCTCATATCCCAGCTGAGCTCTGCTTAAAATAGATGTCCCTGAAAAATGATCTATATGAGTTTATGGCATGTAAGAAACGTGATAGACAACTTTGGTTCCAAATATAAAATCCTCAAAAGAAAAAGAGCGAAAGAGAATTAATCTCCTAAAGAGATGAATGACATGAGTAATGATAAAACCAGGTACCTGGATGAAATTGATGATAAAGAGATCTCGATTAACCATGTCATTACAAGAAAAAGTGGAACCAAAGATTAGCCTCTAGAGGAAGTAATCCCTTCAAGATTAATAATATCAGAATTAAGTTCCCGGGAACACTACTCGATCGAATTAAAGAATGATGATCATCAAAACTCCTGAAGAGTTATCGCGAGTAGTATAATTAAATGGGATTATTTCAGAGGTGATATCTTGATATGCTGACGACACGTTTTGCCGATTGCCACTTTGATAAAAGTGAATTTCCTGCATTGGAGAGGGATGATCTAGAGAATCACCAAAAGATAGCACAAAAGTGTACAAAAACTTTGGCTTATCTTGATCCTCCTACCAATCAAAGTGAGGTGGAAGTTCAGAAAATGATACATTTAAAAATTTTAGCAAACCAGTTACCTGATACGTTTATAGATACGAAAAGGGTGATGAAGTCTTATATCTCTGCTGCTAATGCTCCATCAAAGATAAATGTTCAGGAAGAACTTATTGATGTGAATAGAGCAAATGAATCGTGGGTTCAATTAAAATGCGGGAGGCCGATGAGCTCAAAAGATAAAAATACTCAAAAGAAAAGAAAATAGTGAGACAAGGTTCCACAAGAACCAGATATAGAGGTTTTTCCAGAAGACGAACCTGATACTGAAAAATATGAGTTTTCCATTAGCTTTGCTCAAAGTAGGACACTATGGGCTAGAAGCGAGATTAGTGATACAAATGGAATGTTCTCTTTTTCGGTATCCAGAGAAATAGATCATGAAGATGATCCGGATCCAAAGGCCATGTCAGAGTGCCAGAAAAGGCCTGACTGTGAGAAATGTCAAGAGGCCATGAGAAATGAATTATTCTTCCTGAATAAAAGAAATATTTTTGGACCTGTAGTCATTACACCTGAATATGTAATACCAGTTGGGTGTAAATGGGTATTTGTGAGAAAGAGAAATGAGAAAAACGAGGTTATAAGGTATAAGGCCCGACTCGTTGCATAAGGCTTTTTTTAAATACCGGGAATTGATTATGAAGAGACATATTCTCCGGTTTTGGATGCAGTCACATTCAGGTACTTATGAGCCTAACGACATCTAAAAGTTTAGAGATGTACCTGATGGATATGGTGACTGTATACCTATATGGTTCACTTGATAGTGATATATACATGAAAATTCGAGAAGGATTGAAGATCCTAGAAGGATCAAAGATGCCAGAAGCATCTAAGAAAATATGTTCGGTCAAATTACAGCGATCACTTTACTAACTAAAACAGTCCGGACGCATGTGGTATAATCGCAGAAGTGAATATTTGTTGAGTAAAGAATACATCAACAACGCGATATGCCCTTGTGTATTTATTAAGAAATTTGCATCGAGATTTGTGATCATTGTTGTATGTTGATGACCTGAACATAATTGGAACTCAAAAGGAGATTGATGATGCACGAACTCATATGAAAGAAGAGTTCAAAATGAAAGATCTTGGAAAAATAAAACGATGTCTAGGATTCCAGATAGAGCATTTCCAAGACGGAATATTTATGCATCAATCAAATTACACCAAAAAGGTGTTAAAACACTTTAATATGAATAAAACGGCTCTTTTGAGTACTCCAATGGTCAATAGATCGCTTGATGTTGACAAGGATCCATTTCGATCTTGTGAAGATAACGAAGAATTATTAGGTCGTGAAGTACCTTATATGAGCGCTATTGGTGGATTAATGTACCTTGCAAATTGT
This sequence comes from Eutrema salsugineum, assembly GCF_000478725.1. Taxonomy (NCBI): domain Eukaryota; kingdom Viridiplantae; phylum Streptophyta; class Magnoliopsida; order Brassicales; family Brassicaceae; genus Eutrema; species Eutrema salsugineum. The sequence goes on along the minus strand of NW_006256686.1, from coordinate 5,923,422 downwards.
ATTCGACCAGATATAGCTTTTGCTACCAACCTACTTGTAAGATACAGTGTATCTCCACGCGCAGATATTGGAATGGAATAAAGCACATTGTCCGTTATCTACAAAGTACGATTGATTTAGGCCTATTTTATTCAAGAAACTCCGAGGTGGGTCTAGTTGGTTTGCAGATGCAGGATACTTGTCAGATCTGCATAAACCGCGATCACAAACAAGATATGTTTTCACATTTAGTAGAACGACGATCTCGTGGTGTTTTCAAAAACAGACTATGGTCGCCAGTTCTTCAAATTATGCGGAAATTATTGCGCTTCACGAAACATGCAAAGAGTGTGTGTGGCTAAGATCAATGACTCAACATATACAAGAATCAAGCGGAATAATCAATAAAGAGCCCACAAAAATATTTGAAGACAATGCTGCTTGTGTCGCCCATATTGAAGTAGGTTATATCAAGAGTGACCGGACAAAATATATTCTGCCAAGATTTCTTTCATATGCTCAAGAACTCGAGAATAACAAAGAAATCGATGTCCAACACATTTGTTTAAGCAACAATGCAGCAGATCTCTTCACAATGGCGCTTCCTACTAAAGTATTCAGAAAACATATTTACAGCATTAGAATGCATCATCTACGTGATATTGTTCATCACTCTCTAACTCTCTCTTTAAGTCTTTTTTCTCTAGTACTTACATATACTTTATATATATACGAATGACTTCCCGAAGTTGTACTTCACAACAAAAATGATATTTTTGGAATATCTTTTATTATTATTTGAGAAGGACACTTAAAAAGACTTTTATGTCATGTGTTACTAACAACTTTACCATGTTGAGGTGTCAATCTTAGAGAGCTTCTCCACTATATATAGGTGAGCTTGAGTTTGTAAATATAACACAATCTAGTGAAAAGAAAAAACAAGAGATCTTTGATATTGTTCATCACTCTCTAACTCTCTCTCTTTAAATCTCTTTTCTCTAGTACTTACATATATTTTATATATATACGAATGACTTCCTGAAGTTGTACTTCACAACAAAAATAATATTTTTGGAATATCTTTTATTATTATTTGAAAAGAATACTTAAAAAGACTTTTATGTCATGTGTTACTCTAACAACTTTACCATGTTGAGGTGTCAATCTCAGAGAGCTTCTCAGAGATGTTTTGAATTTAGGTTTAATTTACTAGATTAATTGCATCATATGCCATTAATATTAATTTGGTTAGAAATTAGTTTATTATATATTTAATACTCAAATCTTTAATTTGTAAAATTCTTCTCTCTTTTTCTATTTCGTATCAATATATTTATAAAAAAATAAATACATAATATTACTTATATTATTAAATATTATTTTTTTATCTTATTTTTTCATTTTAATTTTGTTAAAAAATTATTTTATCTATTTAATAATAAAAGAAAATCTAAATTTTTCATACATAATATAACTCAATTTTTTATATTTAAGCAAAATATTTTAGTCTGATGTTGGACTGCTTAAATAGAATGTATTAATTCAATTTAGTATATTTAATATGCAATTTCATTCATATAGAAAATAATATTAAAATTAATTATAAAAATAATTATATAACGTTTATTAAATTATATTATAAAATAAATATAATTTTTATTTTATTTATAATTTTATAATCAGTACATATATTTATAATTATAAATATTAGTTAATATTTTTATAACTATATTTATATATATTGTATTTATATATTCAAATTAAATAATTATAGTTAATATTTATTTTGCACCGGATGGAAGTAATCACCTAGTTAATATTTATTCTGTAATATTTATTCTGTATAGTTCGTAGAGTTTTTGTATAGATGTATTATTAAGAGATGCTAAAATTATGGAGATAGAGTGGGTGTATGGATGGCGTGTGTTTTGGGTCGTATGGACATTAAATGCGTAAAGTCTTCTTATTTTTGTAGTTTTATAACGAGTTGTCCCACTTCTATCCTATTAATCTATACAAAAACTTTATGAACCATACATAATAAATATGCATTTTCATTCTATTATTATAACTGAAAGATCTCGAACTGAAGCATATAGTAGTATTAATTTATGACTATTATGAAAGACTTGAATTCCTTTTTTATCTCATAAAACATATATTGTAATAATCAACGATAATTTAATTGCTCGAACTTCCAAGTTCCATTTTTTTGGTTTAATATATTTCATTCGCGGTGGCATCATTAAAAACTAAAATCTCTTTTATATAAAAGGGTTTATTTTGCTGGCCTCTCAGCTATGCCATGTAGACAATAATAATCAGGAAAATTAACAACCAATCAAAATATGAATTCAGTACATTACATAAAACAGTCAGCCAATAAAAACATTCTTACAATAACTACATTAATTAGGCAATAATAATCAGGAAAATAGTAAGTATATCAAAACATGAATTAATTACACGTCACTTAAAACAGTGAGCTAATAAAGGAATAATAAATCGCCACACATTTACACCAACAAACGTAGAATAGACATAAGCCCAATAATAAAACCCAAAAAGATTTACAAAAGCAGCTGAAACAGAACGCCTAAATCTTCTTCTAATATCTTCTATCCTACTCATTTAACTGCGCAGAGGTAACCTAAAATCAAAGAAACAAAATCAAACTAGATGATTCTTCTTCCTTCCCACATTCCACGTTCTCCTACTGTAAATAAATACTCACGATGTGGAATCTGAATCATCTGCCCCTTTTAATAAATTTTAAAACGCCAAGGCAGTTCCATGCTCTTTCTATAGTCTCTGATCATCGCGAAAATACAATACCAAAATTCATCTGCTTCAAATTACCTCGCACAGGAACAGCAAAACCTCTTCTTCAATGACGTCTTAAAAAAAACAAAGAAATCAAAAATAGAATTTAAAACAACCAGCCCAACGACATATTCATGTCCTCCTATTCCCAAACAGTATTTTTTGTAAATCAACATTATTGTTAGACTTCATAACGAATGGACCGAATACAAAAACTAAATCGAATGCAGACGATACCCAAGTACAGTAAAACTTCTATAAATTAATAATGTCGAGACTATGATATTTTATTAATTTATCGTGATTTTAATTTAACTATAAATTAATAATTATTAATTTATAGAGAAAATTTGTTTTTCACTTATAAATTTCTAAAAATTTCTTTGGAATAATATTATATTTTAAAATTTTAACAAATTTTGTAATGTAAATTATGTTTAAGAATCATAACTATCGCAATAAAATAGTTTTTAATACCATATTGGATTATCCATGTAAAAATATACATGTTCATAAGTTTAAAATTTATAAAAAGATTATGGCTACTACCCGTATTATTGATGATAAAATTGAAAATAACATTACAATATATTTAAAAACATTTACAAATAAAAAATCAATTATCACATTAAAAATTATCAGAAATTTTAAATTCATATCGTAAAACATCAATAAAAGCTACAGATATAATAATTAAAGAAATAAGATCCAATAAAATTTCAACCTTAAGTAAAAACAAACATATTAGTCATATTTTAGAATACTATATTTACATATATTTGTATAAATATATATAATTATTAATTTATGTTTTTGTTGAGACCATATATTTACATAGGGATTTCAAAAAAATTATTATTTTATTATCTTATCGAATTTAATGAATTTTTACATTGGCCCAATTTGGAACCAATAAAATTATTAATTTATAGTGATTATTAATTTATCGAGTATTAATTTATAGAAATTTTACTGTATAAACTTCTAATAAAAAAGTAAACGTACAATTAAAGAAAAATCTTATATAAGAAAATCATGACATAGTTATATTAGTGTTATATTCTGCTATTTCTTTTGTGGTTGTTTCCGTGAAAAGTTTATTTGCGAGTATGCCTACTAGAATTTTACATGTACAATATCTAATATTACACATGATAATTGATATTGTTATTTTTATTAGTTTTCTACTATTCTATTTTTGGATAACTGTAATTTTTATTACAAACAAAAATATTGATTTTAATTTAAATTTACTAAATAAATTAATTATTGTAATTTTAATAAAATAATATATTTTTAATTTCTATTTTAGTATAAATCTGAAAATTTAGTTTTTAATTTAAATTTGCTATAGATTTCCTTAAATATAGGTTACATTATCAAAAATTATAAAAATTTATTATTATATCTTTACAAAAATAATAACCTAAATATTAGTTTAGATTTAATTTAAACATTTAAATTTAAATAATATTTTCAATGACAGAGATGAAAATGATATATTATTGTATATTTTTATTAAATAAGTCCAAAATTTAAATTTGAACAGACATATTAAATATTTTAATAATCTCGATTCTTTTTAAATTAATATAAATGAACATATTATAATAATGTTTTATAATTATTGTACTTTTAATATGAACAGATGGTTAGAATAATATTTTTCTAATCACGGTTATATGTAATACTAATAAAATAAATTAATAGAAACAAAATTAGATTTAAACAAAAATTATTTTTATCACTTATTTAAAAATTATATATAAATAAAAACAAAATAAAATTATATTATATTATATAATAAAAAATAATTTCCGTGCGGATTCGCGGGATGAATCTACTAATG
>NW_006256686.1:5888052-5888802 GCF_000478725.1 Eutrema salsugineum | reverse complement strand
CTATGAAGGAAACCCTCAAGGCACTTAGTCAAGAAATGATGAATATATCGTCCGACGACGATAGTGTTCACGGTCAAGAACCCGCCGAAAATCCTGGAGATATTGTTTGCCGGTCCTTTGACTCAAGGCCCGTTTATATTTGTTCGCAGTAATGTATCAAGTAATTGAAAAACATTAAAAAAAATTCATCTCAGATTTTACGACTCACTGGCAAGGTAGATGTTCCTGGCTGCAAGTCCTGAGCGTAGGCCGTAAGACCGATCGTAAGACCGATGGTAAATCTCCTTTGTGCGTTGTCAAAAAAAAAAAAAAAACCAATAGTATTGTATAGTTTTAAATTTACCTTTAATAATGTATATTCTGGTAGACTCTGTATATTATTTTAAGCTTTATGTGTATTCCGGCTATATGCTACACCAGTTAACATCAAAATAAAATACAGAGTATATCTCTGTAAAATCGAAGAATAAATCAAGACACAGGAAATATGACGCAAGCATGACGTAAGCAAAGATGTAAGCAATAACGCAAGCAAGACGTAAGCAAGGACGTAAGCAATGACGCAAGCAATGACGTAATCAAAACTGTCGGCACCGTTAGATGAACGACACATGTCACAAGAGTGTCGGCACCATCTGATGAGCTCCACGTATCAAGACTCTATACACAATCTTCTCCTATAAATATGCCCTCAAAACAAAGGAGAAGGAGACGAGCAAAAAATTCAGATTTTCTCTCTCTCGAAAAAGC
>NW_006256686.1:5764099-5887952 GCF_000478725.1 Eutrema salsugineum | reverse complement strand
GAAAATCTAAATTTGCATACATAATATAACTCAATTTTTTAATATTTAAGCAAAATATTTTAGTCTGATGTTGGACTGCTTAAATAGAATGTATTAATTCAATTTAGTATATTTAATATGCAATTTCATTCATATAGAAAATAATATTAAAATTAATTATAAAAATAATTATATAACGTTTATTAAATTATATTATAAAATAAATATAATTTTTATTTTATTTATAATTTTATAATCAGTACATATATTTATAATTATAAATATTAGTTAATATTTTTATAACTATATTTATATATATTGTATTTATATATTCAAATTAAATAATTATAGTTAATATTTATTTTGCACCGGATGGAAGTAATCACCTAGTTAATATTTATTCTGTAATATTTATTCTGTATAGTTCGTAGAGTTTTTGTATAGATGTATTATTAAGAGATGCTAAAATTATGGAGATAGAGTGGGTGTATGGATGGCGTGTGTTTTGGGTCGTATGGACATTAAATGCGTAAAGTCTTCTTATTTTTGTAGTTTTATAACGAGTTGTCCCACTTCTATCCTATTAATCTATACAAAAACTTTATGAACCATACATAATAAATATGCATTTTCATTCTATTATTATAACTGAAAGATCTCGAACTGAAGCATATAGTAGTATTAATTTATGACTATTATGAAAGACTTGAATTCCTTTTTTATCTCATAAAACATATATTGTAATAATCAACGATAATTTAATTGCTCGAACTTCCAAGTTCCATTTTTTTGGTTTAATATATTTCATTCGCGGTGGCATCATTAAAAACTAAAATCTCTTTTATATAAAAGGGTTTATTTTGCTGGCCTCTCAGCTATGCCATGTAGACAATAATAATCAGGAAAATTAACAACCAATCAAAATATGAATTCAGTACATTACATAAAACAGTCAGCCAATAAAAACATTCTTACAATAACTACATTAATTAGGCAATAATAATCAGGAAAATAGTAAGTATATCAAAACATGAATTAATTACACGTCACTTAAAACAGTGAGCTAATAAAGGAATAATAAATCGCCACACATTTACACCAACAAACGTAGAATAGACATAAGCCCAATAATAAAACCCAAAAAGATTTACAAAAGCAGCTGAAACAGAACGCCTAAATCTTCTTCTAATATCTTCTATCCTACTCATTTAACTGCGCAGAGGTAACCTAAAATCAAAGAAACAAAATCAAACTAGATGATTCTTCTTCCTTCCCACATTCCACGTTCTCCTACTGTAAATAAATACTCACGATGTGGAATCTGAATCATCTGCCCCTTTTAATAAATTTTAAAACGCCAAGGCAGTTCCATGCTCTTTCTATAGTCTCTGATCATCGCGAAAATACAATACCAAAATTCATCTGCTTCAAATTACCTCGCACAGGAACAGCAAAACCTCTTCTTCAATGACGTCATTAAAAAAACAAAGAAATCAAAAATAGAATTTAAAACAACCAGCCCAACGACATATTCATGTCCTCCTATTCCCAAACAGTATTTTTTGTAAATCAACATTATTGTTAGACTTCATAACGAATGGACCGAATACAAAAACTAAATCGAATGCAGACGATACCCAAGTACAGTAAAACTTCTATAAATTAATAATGTCGAGACTATGATATTTTATTAATTTATCGTGATTTTAATTTAACTATAAATTAATAATTATTAATTTATAGAGAAAATTTGTTTTTCACTTATAAATTTCTAAAAATTTCTTTGGAATAATATTATATTTTAAAATTTTAACAAATTTTGTAATGTAAATTATGTTTAAGAATCATAACTATCGCAATAAAATAGTTTTTAATACCATATTGGATTATCCATGTAAAAATATACATGTTCATAAGTTTAAAATTTATAAAAAGATTATGGCTACTACCCGTATTATTGATGATAAAATTGAAAATAACATTACAATATATTTAAAAACATTTACAAATAAAAAATCAATTATCACATTAAAAATTATCAGAAATTTTAAATTCATATCGTAAAACATCAATAAAAGCTACAGATATAATAATTAAAGAAATAAGATCCAATAAAATTTCAACCTTAAGTAAAAACAAACATATTAGTCATATTTTAGAATACTATATTTACATATATTTGTATAAATATATATAATTATTAATTTATGTTTTTGTTGAGACCATATATTTACATAGGGATTTCAAAAAAATTATTATTTTATTATCTTATCGAATTTAATGAATTTTTACATTGGCCCAATTTGGAACCAATAAAATTATTAATTTATAGTGATTATTAATTTATCGAGTATTAATTTATAGAAGTTTTACTGTATAAACTTCTAATAAAAAAGTAAACGTACAATTAAAGAAAAATCTTATATAAGAAAATCATGACATAGTTATATTAGTGTTATATTCTGCTATTTCTTTTGTGGTTGTTTCCGTGAAAAGTTTATTTGCGAGTATGCCTACTAGAATTTTACATGTACAATATCTAATATTACACATGATAATTGATATTGTTATTTTTATTAGTTTTCTACTATTCTATTTTTGGATAACTGTAATTTTTATTACAAACAAAAATATTGATTTTAATTTAAATTTACTAAATAAATTAATTATTGTAATTTTAATAAAATAATATATTTTTAATTTCTATTTTAGTATAAATCTGAAAATTTAGTTTTTAATTTAAATTTGCTATAGATTTCCTTAAATATAGGTTACATTATCAAAAATTATAAAAATTTATTATTATATCTTTACAAAAATAATAACCTAAATATTAGTTTAGATTTAATTTAAACATTTAAATTTAAATAATATTTTCAATGACAGAGATGAAAATGATATATTATTGTATATTTTTATTAAATAAGTCCAAAATTTAAATTTGAACAGACATATTAAATATTTTAATAATCTCGATTCTTTTTAAATTAATATAAATGAACATATTATAATAATGTTTTATAATTATTGTACTTTTAATATGAACAGATGGTTAGAATAATATTTTTCTAATCACGGTTATATGTAATACTAATAAAATAAATTAATAGAAACAAAATTAGATTTAAACAAAAATTATTTTTATCACTTATTTAAAAATTATATATAAATAAAAACAAAATAAAATTATATTATATTATATAATAAAAAATAATTTCCGTGCGGATTCGCGGGATGAATCTACTAATGCTATTAAAAGAAAACAAAAACACCGTTACAAAAATGAAACACGATGTCCTACGTACTAACTACTAAATACACAAAACAAGGATATATTCCACACAGCTTTTCAAAAAATTTGTATAGTTTTGAACTACATTAAACATCAATTGAAATGTAAATCAAGTGATAGTGGACTAATGGTTTTAATTTGTGGAGAAGTTGTTTTGATGGCTTAAGTCAGGAATAGATTTTCTGCAAACGTGAAATTATATAACTTTTTCTGTTGGCCAGTTGAAATAGTATAGTGTTTATCAAGTTCATTAAAAACTGGCTGATTGAACTACGTACTCAACAAGATATATTTAAAAAAAAACATTAAAGAGATATAGTTGGAAAATTAAAGGGGACATGAATATGACGTTGGGCTGGTTGTTTTACGTGAAATATTACTCCACTAAAAAATGCTAAAATTTCCGACAAGTGTGAGCTTCATAAGCTTTAATTGATTATCTGCGGAATTGCGTTCAGCAATAAGTAAGTATTTTGCCAATTAAGAAAAATCTGCAAAACAAAAAATAAAACATGAAAATGCAGTTTACGTTGTTGTTTAACGAAAATACAAATAAAAATTTATTAAGTAGAAGAATGAGTTTTAAATCGTTTATTTTATAATGCAAGATTATTTCCACTACTACAATTATGCATTTTGCAATTATGTATTCCATACAATTGTTACCAATCAAAACCAAAAAAATAGTATGACTTGCTACTTGGGTTTTACGGTGATACCGAGTAGTCCCACACTCCCACCTATACAATAGCTACTCATTAAAATCTGGCCAAAGTTTAGATTTTATTCGAGGTGTATAACCCATAAGTCTATAAAGCACAACATTCACTTGAAAAAGAGAGGGTTTTTTTTTTCCGATGAAGTAAAATAGGTTCACGTTTTATGTCTTTTTATTAAATGATTCCTTGTTAAACCAAAGAAATGATTCACTTTATATATATTATTTGTAAATTCGTGATAGTTATGTATATTATTTTGAACAAATCTGGAGTGCGACTGCCTTCATAATTCCATTGTTTTTTTTTCTCAACCGGAAAATAATTGCAGCTTTGTTTGTCAACGAATAATTGCCGTTTTTAATGATAGTAAACGAGAGTGACGTACCAAAAGTTGAAAAAAAACATATATCAATTGTTTATTCGTAATAGAGATATGATCTAGAAGAAGTGACGAAAAATATATGTCATGTCATTATCCAAAAGAAACAAAATATATCCTGTATATGTATCCAGATCATGATTTAAAACATTTATATAAACATTTATTTAGACTTGGACCCTTTTATTTTGTTAGAAAACCCATATATCAGATGGGGGCATGGAACCCAAGTGTAGAAAATCTACCGGGGACAAACAAACCAATTATTCCAAAAATGTATAACAGATTTTGTAACATTTGAGAAAAGAATAATTAACATATAATGCAGGATGTGGCTCATTCATGATCATAAACTATTAAACTGTAAAGTGCCAAAAGGGGAAGTGTCACGAGTCAGAGCCATTAATAACTTACAGCTTAAATTGAGCAAACCTTCTAGAAGGAGATTTGTATGTGTGTCTGGTCAGAAACTGTGTAAACTTAAAGAGACGACACGTGGCACAACTAGGATCGTAGTATTTGCGTACTGTAGTACTTGATCATCGCAAAGAGCAAACCAAACACAAACACCAAAAGGGTCCAAGAGTTTGAGATAGGACGATGACAATTGACAGTAGCAAAAGCGTTTGCCTTTGAGTGACGTATATATGTAAAAACATTGTAAGTCACGCCACAGTAAAGTAACAGTCCCAAATTTGTGTTAAGAAACAACAAAAAATGGAGATGTAAGTATGCAACAAAAGAAAGAACATGAATAAAAATATGAAATATATGTACCTTTTAATATATATATATATATATCTTTTCTTTGGCAAACAATATCTCTTTTTAAAGAAAAAAACAACAACAATAAAATGTGACAGAAATTGTGGAGAACGAGTACACACATCTATTGTCTTGAGTGTGGACACTGGACCCATCATTGCACCAATTAATCCAATTTCCAATGTAAAACTAACTACACGTAACATTATTAGTCTAGTGCTACGCGCTTTTCTGATCATTATTTTGCTTCGAGCTAAAATCACTAATTTAATTATTTATATTATATATATTTAATTTAAAATTAAAGATAGATAGATTTAAAATTTGAGAATAAAAAATAAAAAATATAAAAGGATTAACTGAAATTAAAAATAACATAAAATTAAAAATACATAAAAATACATAATATTAATATATATTTTATTTTATTATTTTAAATAGTATGTAGTATTATTTGTATATTATAATAGTTGAATTTAAAATAATATTATAATTTATAAATGTTTTAACTGAAAAAAATAAATAGGTTTAATTGTAATTTTTATAAATAAAATGTATTATTAGTAATTAATAATAAAATAAAAATGAAAAATAACTTAGAATATTCTTTTTGGAGTTGAAAATGGAGAAATACATTGGAAAGAAATCCAACTTCATTTTGCAGTTCCTTCATTTTAGAGATAAATATGGAGAAATACATTAAACATGCTCTAAACGATATTAACAAATCTACAAACAACAGTTGCGTTCCCACGGAATATCTCTTCAAAATTGTTGATCAGAGAATACATTTTGGTTGCAAAGCTAGAAATTCCTCTATTTGCAAAAACTTTGCGTTATGGTTTTCCAATAACTTCAAATCTCTAATTTTTTTTGTAATACTTTGTTTTCTCCGGGTCTAAAACCCTGGAAACTCAGATGTTGGTATAGCACTGTTTTTTTCTCCTCTAATTCTATTTATTTATTAAACGTTATATTGAAATCATAAAATAGTATTTTTGACAATAAAATAATTAATATAATTTTTTGTTTTTAATGATATAGTGGAAGTATATCAATTTCTTCAGTCAACATCATTTGATAGAATACATAATTATTCATCTAGAATGATACTCTGTGAATTGGGAAAAATAAGTCATTTTTTTTTCAGTCTTAACATAATTTTACCCACTTTAACTTTTATTTTAACCAGGAATTACAATCTATGTTTTTGGTGATTACGAAGATATATTCATATCAGTATTATCGATCTCTGGCATTAAGCCATTAATCAACAGAAAATGACTACTTGTTGATAATAACCATTTAAAAAATATTTTAGGACCCTTAATAGATTCAGAAGCAGAATGTATTTAAAAACATAATGATAATTGAATTTTTAATAGGATTTCTTGTGGAGTTGAACAAGGCGAACAACACACCAATAACATATGTTTTGTCTACGACTCAGAGTAGTCCCATACACTTAATGAATTTAAAATAAATTGTTTCATTCTAACCGTGAAACTAGTAGGGGATACTACATTTTGATCATGCCTTGAAGCATATCAGAACATTCTGAATAAAAATAGAAGCAAACAGTGCATAAGTACATTAAATACCCTTTAACAATATTAATTTTATGTTTGAACGAGAAAAGAGAGACTAAACTGGATATGAAAAGAATGAATAAACAATTATGAAAGACAGAAATGAGACAAGAAGAACAATAGAAAGTGTATAAAATAAAACATTGAAAAACACGTCTATACAACAAGGTTATTTTGCACATTAACCCAATATAATACTTGTTACAGCTTTATCGTTTCCTTCTTCTTCTTTTTTTGGATGAATTATAAATAAACAATTTTTGGTAAGATATATAGTCCAATTACTAAGAGAGGTTATTGATAGGTTGATTTAAAAAAAAAAGATTAAAAATTTTATTGATATTGGTTTATGGATTCTATTTTTTATTAAAATATTTGTGTTAATGGTATGATGAATTAAAATCTTGTGTTATTGGTTTGTTGATTTTGTCATTCCATTTAAAATCGTTTCCTTCTTCTTCTTTTTTTGGATGAATTATAAAATTTTGTTATTCTAAATTTTGAGTATTCATTAAATTTTCAATTCTATCAAACTGTTATGGGACAATGTTCTTCACATTTTTAGTTACTAACAACAACTTTCACATTACTATACTTATGTATTCTTAGACATTATATAACAAAATTAAAACTCTATCTATTTTCACAATCTAATTATCGGGTCATCACCATCATATTTCCAAAAATAAAGCAAACCTAAAAAAATAATCATACTAAAATGCCATGTCAAAGAATTGTTTTTTTTTTCAAAAAAAAAAAAGATATATATGAAGAAAATTATCAGCAAATTCTTTGCAATTCCATCAATTACATGAGATGATTTGTCATTCAAATTAATTAAGGAAAATGCCTTATTGAAAGCAATGGCATGATCTGAAAACAAATCATAAACATATATACGCACCTTACAATATATGTATATATATATATATATATATATATATTTTTTTTAAAAAAAAGTTACTAGAAATTTACGACAATCCATAGAAGTTATTATAAACAATCAAAAATTTTGGATACACATATTTATTAGAAATCCACAAAAATCTTTGAGATTTTTAAAATCTCTAGACTTTAGAAATCCTATATATTAAATGAGAATGTAGTTTAATGAAAAAATCTGATTTGTTTTAATTTGATTGGCTTAGAAAAGCTCTCTTGCCAACGTTAATGTATGACGTTTATTCCATGTCAAATATGACATAGTAAGAACGTTAGCTCTGTGCAATTTCATTGGATGCTGATGCTGATGTGTAATTTCTGTCCAAGTTTTTCTGATTTAATAAAAAAACAAAAAAAGAGAAAATCATAAATGGATAAACATGCGGATCTTTATACCCGATCCGACCCAATTATCTGTATTTTAAAAACATCATTTGGCCCAATACTTCATACAAGCCAATTTTTAAAAATTTTGTAATCATGTTTTTAAAAACTTTTCCGCGTAAAAAAATATAATTTTTTCCCAAAATGAAAGATTACATTAACTATTAGCAAGATTTACTGGAGTTAATGTAACAGAATATACAGAAATCTTAATATTTCAAAAAAAAAACAAGAGATTATCTTACATTTTAATACTATACGTCAATTTTGGCAATTAAATCAATTTGAATATATTGATTCTCAAATATTTCCGCAACAATACCTACTTATACACACATTCCGAATATCCATATTCTTCATTTCATTCTTTTTTTCAAAATAATTTCAATCCCGCCTAACATCAATTTTAAAATGTTCTCATGGACTTCCTCGCCCTATATATACCACCTATCCTAAACCCTAAAACTCTACCATTCTCATTCACAAAAATGGCTTTAGTCCACAGACGTTCGACTGCTATAGTTTCATTTGCCAAATTAGATCAATCAAGTGAAATATATTTTCACTTTGGAAAGTCAAGAAGAGGCAGTCTGGTTTTGTTATAGAAATGATATTGGTTGACGAAGAGGTTTGTATGCGATCTTATGTATTTTGTTTATTGTTATTTAATCAATCTATATATTATATAGTAATACTATTTATGTGTGATTCACAGGGCACTAGGATTCACGCTACCGTTGATGAATAATTGATCGCAAAACATAAAGGCATCCTTATAGAAGGAAAATCACTTTCTATTAATTGCTTCATCATTAAAGAATACTATGGTGATTTAGGACTATTCCATTACCATACAAGATCGCTTTGTGCAGAACAACCCGTGCTAAGGAGATTAATGATTTTCCATCAGACTTGCCAGAGAAATATTTGTCTGATTTCAAGTCAATCAAGGAAGACAAACTCGACAAAAACGTTCTCATCGGTATGTCATCATCGCGATTTTGAAAATTAGATTCTAATGTACATATTTATCATTGTATACAAATATTTTGTCTTCAAGATGTCACCGGTGGGAGTATGGAAGTTATAAAAACTAAAGAAAAAAGTGGGATCAGCGAGAAATTGATGATAACACTCCGAGATACCAAGTAGTTATGATATCATACCAAAATAAACATAACAATATTTAATAATGGAAAACTAATATGTTTTTATTGCTGAAGCGATGTCCAACTGAAATGTACACTATGGGGACAATATGCAAAAGCAACTGTTGAGTACACTGACAAACATATGGCTGCTATTGTTGTTTGTGTAATGCGATTTGTCTGTATAAAAGAGTACAAAGGTTAGATCATATATCCCCTATTCATATATACACAGTTTGTAAAGATTGGTATTGGATTAGTTTGTAAATTCTTCTTATTTTATGTTTTTTGTGTATATGTGACATTTCAATATCAAATGCTTTCAACTCCACCAAAATTTTGTTTGATCCTGACGTCAAGATCGTGAAAGACTTCAGAGAAAAGTATGTAATGTGACTATTTTAATATCATTTTAACATTGTTTTATATATATAATTATTGTTTACGGTTTTGTAGGTTGCCAAAGAACAATCAAATGATTGTGCATGCTGAACAGAGTTATTCGACTTCTTTGGGATGGTGCTATTGATTACCGTGAAGAATTTTTAGGTGTGAAAAATAGGAGGCGGACAATAGCTGGAATTCGTGATACAAAAGTGGTATGAACTATATTTTATTCATGATACAAATATATTTACATTTCACTATATACATATTAATGGTTTTGTATAGCTTGGCAAGATTGTAACATGTGTAACGGTCAAAGACGTTGACACTTCAAAGCTGTGGTATTATTGGGCATGCAAACCTTGCAACATCAAAGTTTTAGAGCATGGCATTATGTCTGATGATGAAGATTACGATAAGAGGATTCTTCTTTTCAGTTGCAAAAATTGTGGAGATATTTATTCATATGATACCATCATCGCAAGGTAATACAATGATTTGTCTCATAAAGTCAAGAAAACATTACTTATTTCATTAAGACTTTCTTTGGTAAGATATATAACAGATATAGCAGAATTATTTCATGTAAATTTTCTCTGATTGACTGGCTAAATGTTTGCCTTAATTTATTACATTGATTCGTCCCATCATACATTTATTCTGACACTACATTACATGTTTATTCATGTAACGTTTAAATAACTCACTTTTCTTTTTCCTTTCAAACTATGTAGGTACTATATTGTATTATTTATAACTGATGATTCAGACGTCGATGTCCGCTTCCTGATGTTTGATGACACTGCTCAAAGATTGTTAGGTCATTCAGCTGAGTCTATAATGGAACAAAATGATGAGGTTATTTGTTAAATAGTTATATACATTATGCATTATTTATATTTTCTGAAATAATATTAATCCATTATATATAATGATGCGCAGGATTTACCAAGAGGGCTCCCTGATGGCTTGACAAAGCTCCTAACGATGAAGATGCTTTTCAAAATATAATAGTTTCAGAAGAGCATACAAAAGGAAGCCAGTCTCTGTATGTAGTAGAACTATGGTCTCAAGATGTCGACATTATGACTGAGTGGGATTCTCGATCACAGGTAATATATAGGATAAATTTTACAGACTTCTCAAGCTCGCTAATCTGATCGTTTAGTTAAATTAATACGTCAACAATGTTTTATATTTTCAGCAACCGTTGATGCTTACAAGTTCTGGCGAACTTGAGAATCCATTGTTTGGATCTTCACTCACTCCTTAATCTAAGAAGCTAATTAAGAGTCCCAACTATTTTGATGAAGGTGAAAGATCTGTTAACAAAAAGCGACCTAAGCAAGAGATCGCGATGAAGTTATGAAGAAGCAAGAAATCGTAATGAACTTATTGCCGAAATGCATTGCTGGTGATTGATTATTGCTTTTGATCTTTATAACAAATTTTTCCAATGGGTGGATAATGTTTGAACTCTATTCGTTATTTTTTGCGGTATTTTTGGAACTTTTGGCATATTTTTATTTTATTGTGGAACTTGAGTGTTGCCCTAGAATTTTGTTTCTAATTCAATTTTTTTAGACTTTAATTTGTGATTTAAATTTTTTTTGTTCAACCAACTTTCATAAATTTACACGAGAGTTTCAATTAAGATGACATTAAAACCATAACCGTTTTACTCCATCACATAGAAAACTATTCATTTCCTTATTCTCTTTCATCTTCACTCTTAACAAAAAAATTAAAACAAAGAATGTCTCCTTGTGAAAGAGTTTCCGATCTTCAGAAGACAAACGGCGGATATCGTATTTTTGTACAGATACTAAGAGATTATTATGATTATACTCTCTTCGATTGACCTAATCGGATGTTAGTTCTTGCTGATCAATTTGTATTTAGAGGTTTGAAAAGATTTACCGTTTTATGTTTTAGGAATGTATTTGTTAATTATTTATTTTTATAAACCGTGTAGGGCAATCGCATCCTGTCTGCTATTCAATATGATATAATGGACAAATTCGAGTATGAATTGGTTGAAGGAGGTTAGGTTTTTCTTGGTAATTTTGAAGCTACTGACAGAGTGATTCGTCCAAGTATATCATCAAACAACTATCATATACATTTCCTCGAGGATACCATTGTTGAGAAAACCGATCCGAAGTCTTCTAGAGGAATATACTCTTTTTGTGCATTCATGAATATTCTATATAGATTTATTCATACAGATAGATATCTTGGTATGTTTCTTACAGCTTGTTATTTTAAATCGTTTATCTAAGGAACTCCAACATGTAATTAAAGGCAGTCCTTTATTTTTGCAGTTGATCTTCTCGGTGTTGTCACATTTGTTCAGAAACTTCAGTTAGGAGTTCCTATGTCCGATATATAGGACACACCCACGCAACGTCCACTTATTCGTTTTAAAATTCAAGATTTCCGTGTACAATTTATCCTCAAAATATCTGTTATGTGTATATTGTTTACAAATTTTAAAGTATATTAATAATGTTCTAAATGATTTAAATATACAGTGGAGAATCTTTGAAATGTATTGCTTGGGATAATTTGACAATGAAATTTGAAGAACTTTGAAGGAATCGTGAAAGGTCCTCTAGGCGTATTATTATATTGAGATTTTTCTCTTTCACTAGATGGAGAGGTAACTAACTACCTTATTATTTGATATTTTTAATTAATTACAAGTTTCACATATATATTTTTTTCATATACTGAGTATGTCTATGTATTTAGATGAATGAATAGTTGAATCGGAAAGATTCATATCTGATATTCTCGAGGATCCTCCTACCCCAGAAGTGGAAAAAGCAAGGTTGATGTATGTTTATTCCATCTTTGATATTGTATCCTATATTTTAATATTTATACATATATATATATATGTATAATGATAAAAAAATTCTAATGTTAATTCAGGCTTGCAATTTCAATTGATTTTTCTCCGGTCCACGATGAATATGAAAACCAGTCTCGGTAAAAGAGATTATTGTTTCCTATTTCTTATTTTTATAGTGTTAAACTTGAAAATCTTTACTGCTATATTATTCTGATTGAGATAACTTATCCAATGAATATATATATATATTAAACAATTTAATTGTGTTAGCATTTTTTCGTGAATCGTACTCTATTTATTTTCAACAAAAAATAACAATGATATTCAAAATTTGGATGGTCCGTGATATGTGTCTATATTAAAAATAGAGTACATAAATTCTAGTATTGTACTCTCATTAATTATTTGTAATTAATGAAATGAAGTAATTGACTTAATTAATGAGAAGTAGTCAGTAAAAGATATGATATTTTTCTACCATCTTTACATATTTTTCTATATATATATAATCAATATAAAAGTCAAATATACCTATGAATTGAATGTAACCAATTTGCTTTGTTCGTAAGTCAATTAGTGCAATAAATATCAAATGTTGCAATTTATTCTAATTTTACAAAACGACACAACCTTTTCAAACTCTATACTTGCTTTGCTATACATATAAAAGACCAAGTAAAAAAACGTCTCGCCATCTTAACTAAAAAAAACCTAAAGTGCCAGAAAACAACCACTTTCCTCAAATATGCCTCGCTATTGTACCCTGGTGTATATTTCTCCCACAAAATCTGACTCCAGAATTCTTATAAAAGTTCTACGAGTTTGGGAACACTTCAACTATCGTAATCAATGCCAGGAATTGCATATTATCCTTGGTGACGAAAATGTAAGTTCATCTTTTTGAAGTTTTTTTTTATTCTGTTGCATGTTATGAACATTTAAACACATGAATCTCTGAAATGATTATTTGGTTCACGAATTTAGGGCTACAAAAAAAAAGGCATCAATAGATCAGGATCTTATTTCTTCGCTCGGTCCAAAGTTTAAAGAAGAAGAATGGAATTATGTCAAATTCTTCAACGTTGTTAATGCGTTCAGATCTTTCAGAAATACTATAAACTACCACTTCATCAACATGAACGCAGATACTGTTGTAGACATGACCTTTCAAGTCAATCCTATGCATATGATGGATTTTATTCCATTTGATGCCATTATCCGAGGGAATTTCCCTACTGAGTACTCTATCGGTTAGGCTTCTCACCTTTATTCAATTTAAGAATTATTATAAATATTGTGTGATAAAATGTTTTCTTTGTAGACTTGATCGGCGTAATCATCTATGTTGATGATGAATTAAGTATTGACATTGATGACCCCTACGAGATGATTTTTTGGACCTTCTCACAAATTGGACATTCAGATAAGGGACATGAAGTAAGATGCTTTATATTATCATCTATATATGTAAAGGCCAATAATTTGTCTTATGTTGTACATATGTATTTTTGTTAATGTTGTTGTAATATAATTTTTTGGTTTAGTTATGTTGATATGAACATCGAACTCATTGGGAAGACTGTTCTGGATTTCTGGAAGAAGTTGGAAGACGTATGTACTTATGAAACAGTCTTGACTTTGCGCATGTTTCGTCTGACCTATGATTCTGAAGGTTAGTAATTAAATTTTATAATCGAGTTTCATGACCACTTTGTTAATATTATAATTTGGCTTCTAACATTTGTGCCCTTTATATTTTAAAATTATATAGGGAGATATCGCATAAAGAATGCTTGAAACCATTCTGAAATACTTTCAATCCTCATATCAAAGAGGTTTCTGATTTTCTTGACAGGTAATTTTTCTAATTGGTATTAATATATATAATATGTTTTATGGTTTACTTTAATCTTTTTTACAATTGTTAACTTGAAATTATTTTTGGTCAGGCTTCCTTTTACTGATATCCATGGAGATCCGAGCTGGCCATAAGTTTAGTCCCCCTTATGTACTTATATTTTCCCGTAACTGTTAAACATTCCTATTATGTAATATTTTCCTATAAAACTAGGATGGATTTGAACATACTTTCGTATATTTGTAATGAAATATTTAGTATTTATTTATGGTAATGTATAATTGCCAATTTACTTATGTCTTTTAATATCATTGTATTTTTTGTTTATATATTTTACATGTATATATGTATAGTTTTGGATATAATATTTACCATCTATATATAGAATCCATTTGATTTTAGAAAGGTTACTTGCACATTTTCATAATAATAAGACATTGCCAAATTATACTAGTACAATATAGTAACGGCTATTTTTCATATTATGCCAATTTTAGTACCATAACAATTTATGTAAGTAGACTTCAACATTACATTTATTGCGAACCTTTATGAATTTCCTTATTTATAATTATGCCAAACGATGCAACTATAACACTTCTTATAGGCAATTTCATCCAATGCTCACTGTTGATCTATTAACAACTTTACGTGTAAAAGTAAATTGAAATTAATTTCGATTGACGTTTTCATTTCAGTGCTGACAACTGACGTTAAGATTTTCTCATAAAATTTAGAGTTGAGTGTAAAATATTATAGAAATTATCGATGTCTTAATGTTTGTGGATTATAATCAATGTAACAGATGAGCTTATAATCTTAGCACGAGTCAATACACACATATGAGAAAGTGATTTGGGAAAATAATGCATTTTTATTTGAATCAAGATATTAAAACTTATTGTAGCAAACATGCTTAGTTAATTCCAATAAAGAGAGATAGTTAAGGTAAAAAAAAAGAGATAATTTTAACTAAACTCCAACGTTTTTCCTTCCATGTTTATTTTTATGTGCCTGTAAGATTCAGAAACATATAATGTTGTTAACTTCAAACATATTAATTAAACAAATCAATGTAATGATGAAATATTAACAGCTTACCCACTCCGATGTATCTAGATAGCGGATCTATGTCTTAACAAAGCCACATTCTATACATTTCAAACTTATCTCCAGATCTAGATGTAAAATCGTGTTTTCCTTTCTTGCAACGTTCCTTTGGATCATCAGTCGATATTTCTTCATCAGGCTGCAGATATTACATATTGATATAAACATCCAATAATACAGAAATCATCAATAAAACCGAATAATTTAAATTTTAAATTACCTCAGAAGGAACCTCGATGGGCTTTGCAGTTGATTTGCTCAGAAAATCATTCATCTCTTCCCACATATTAGTTTCCTCCATCTCTGATTCAGAAATTGGAGGAGGTGATGGTGGTTCTTCCACACCAAATCTCATGTTCAATGGTGGTGGATTAATTCTCAGTAATCCGTTTTCATCATAACGTTTTTCTTGGTGATTCTCCATTTTTGTCTAATCTCTTATCAGACGTTTAAGGTTGCAGAGAAAATTTAAGAAGTATGTTTATAATCGAAGCAACTCTTATTTTGTATAGGATATGGTAGTTAAAAAATATTCAATGTCACCAAATTTCTATGTTTTATTGGGAATATTGTTTCAACCAACCAATTTGACTTTTTAACTTTCGCTTTTGATATATGGACATAATATTTACACAAGTCTTCTCCGTCCAATTCACACAACTTAGCTGATACAAAAAGATTGAAAAGTTTGGATTTTCCTCTTTACAGTTTGATATAAACCGCAATATATGATAATATAATATTGTCCTCCGATAATTTCAAACTAATATTCTTATGAAGCAATTATGTATAAATTGAATTATCTAACTATATATTCGAGATTTTTACAAATATAATATGAAGGATATTTATATATTGTTATTACTTTCTAAAACCAGATGCATATTGCAATCTTTAACGTATTCGTATATTCGTGTATGCCCTATTTAATCCATCTATATATTCACATCATACTTTTGTGAAGTGCAACTTCATTTGTTACACTGAATAAAAATTCTCAATATTCTCCATTTCTATTACTATGAACAGGATAAGTAAGCCTTCTGCGTCAAACTTTTATCTATTAAGAATCCTTTTGATAGAACTATAGAGACTTACCATTTATAATTTATTATCATACATTATTTGTTTCCTTTTAACTGTTTTAACAAGTTTTTTTATGATTGTTTTCAGAAATTATTCAATTTCATCTACCAAGAACAAATTCTTTCAAGGAAAACAAGGTCGACAAACTAATGAAAAATACAAAATTTATTGTTTGGATGGAGTGTAACAAGATATACGTAACTGCCAGATTCCTGCTCTACACTGAATTATCTCATCAATTTGTCTAGAATGCCACATTGCTTGAGTGGAGGCCACGGGTGAAAGATTCAGGAAATCCAACTATTCTTCAACAATATTCAATTTATGATGGGAAGATTTTTTATTTGGGTTGTCTGTTGAATATCATTAGAGGTCCTTGCAGTTATGAAGATATCCGAACATTTAATGGTGTTGTATACGACACCTTCAGAGAAGCTTGCTATGCAAGGGGCTTATTCCCGGTCAATTAGATTTATATGTCTTTCTTAATCTATTATATTAAAACAGAAGCACTTTTAGTACTTGCTTCCAAACAGTCCTATATTTTTTTAAAAAAAAAAATATTTAGAAAAAAAAATAAAATTATCCTAATTTATTGCAATATTATATTAAAACATATTTTCTTTTATATATAAATTGAATTCCAAAAATTAGATATTAATTTAGATAATTAAAGATTCCTTAAATATAGGTTATTAATTCAAACTATTTTTTGTAATTAAATTTAATCCTGAAAAACAGATATTAATTTAAATTACTTTAAACCTCCTTAAATATAGGTTAGATTTAATTTAACTTTTGAAGTTTAAATAATATTTTCAGAATAACACATATGATTAATGAATACTTTACTATATTTTTTAATCATATTCAATTACACTAAAATTTTACATATTGAAAACTGATAAATATTAATATTATATAATGATTTGATGGAACGAGTTAGATTTTTTTATAATTGTGATCTTATGCGGGTTGAGATAAAAATTATTTTCAAAATTAGTAAATATTTCTATTATATAGTGATATGAACGTGGAGGTTAGAATTATGGTTTTATAACTAAGGTTCGTTTTGGATTAATATAATGAACAAGTTAGATTTTTTTTATAAAAACGGTAATTTTTTATTAATAGAATGACCGGATTAGAATTATGTTTTTATGATCGTGATCAAAATAATATTAATTTTTTTTTAAAAAAACAAATTATGTCTAAACATAAAAATAAATTTGTGTCATTTAACAGAAAAATTATATCTATAAAGAAAACATAAATTAATTTACAAATTTTGATTAAAAATAATTCTCGTGCGGATGCACGGGGTAAAAATCTAGTTTTAGTTTTAAAACTGCATGCTGAATCTTTATTTCACTAAGTTACTTTCGTTTTGTTGTTTTTAATCTTCATTTTTTACAGTACTTCTTATGTTGAATATATGAAATACTAAAGTAAATCATCTACTAAATACTACATTTGCAACAGTTACATATTACATAATTAATACACGAGTCAACCAATTAACATTTTATAAAATATAGCGTAATTTATAATTTATAATTTAGTGAATAAACTGTTATCATTGTAAGTTTAAAGTATTGTTGATGCGAATTAATCGTAACTTAATTGGTAATATGATAAATTATATCTCAAATTTTGAAAATCTCTGATAAAATTAAACAACTTTTTAAATTACAATTTTAACTGAAATACATAATATAGAAAAATGCGAATTTTTGTTATTTTAGATAATTACAAATGAGAAATAATAAATCTAACAATCTTAAAAATTAGAAAAATCGTTATAGATTAAATTAAAAAATCCTAATTACAAGGTTTATATTTCTTACACAATATTGCATCTCATTCGAGGTAAATAACAAATTTCTACATAATTAGAGTTTTTTTCTAAAAATTCCAGTGAATAATAAAAAATCTACAATAGCAAAAACTTATTGAAACAGTATACATTTCTGTTTACCTACTGAATAAAATTACTTGTATCTCACTCTACAAGAAGTACACTGTCAATACTTTATCCAGAATTTGGTATAAAGTACTAACAGTGTACTTCCTTTCGAAAGTGAGCATTCACAAATAATATAATTACAATAACTCTGTGGCGACACAATGAATAAAACTACTTCTTCTGATGTGATTCTTCACAGATGCACAAGAAATATTATGTAGGAAAACATGTATTTTTTTTCATGTAAACATATTTTTTGTACGTCTGTGAGAGGATCACATCAGAAGAATAATTGTAATATGGGTTGTATTTGAGTGAGTAATTGTTTGCTTGGTTAGTTGATCAAAATTATCTTCTGGTGTGTATTTATAGAATTCTTAGAGAGTGACTCTTCATTTTTCTTCCCTGTGTTTCATATTCCCCAAAAGTCGTTTATAATTAAAACATATTAAATAACATTTGACTGATTTATCACAAATAAAGAAAGAAGATACATTTCGAAATAAATGAATACATCTGCGCATATAATCTATAAAATATGTTCATAAATGTCACATTTCAATGAATAACTTAAAAACATAAAATTAATATATGTATTCATAATTACATGTATTCTTCATCTACACTTTCTTCATTATACATACCTAATTATAATTACGTAAAATTTATAACTGCAAATATGAGCCAATTTTAAGATATAATTCAATTCTTATACTAATAACATACCATTCGACCCAAAATTAGTAACATTGTACCCACACACTCTGTAAACTATCGATATTGTAAAATTCAACCCAATAAACTTAACAATATACCCAATAAAATTAAAATTAAAAAAAACGTTCAAGCCTGCACATGCGTTCGGGCCAGTATCCTAGTCTCCATAAAAAAATGAATCATATTATTCAATATTTAGTGGCCCTAATATTTGGTAACTAGGTGTCTTGTCTGCACCTTGTGCGGACCCTCGAGAGATTTAAAATTATAAAACAAAATTTTACATAGTGTAAATCAAGAGAATCAGAACAACTGAGACGTATATGATCAAAATAAAACAAATCCATCAAATGAAACACCCAAAATGCAATACTAAATAAGTGTACGAAACCCACAAACCAACTGAATTAAGATAAATACAAATTCTTCATTTTCACATAATGTTTATTCGTTTTCATCCTCTTTATCTTTTGATTGATTTATTTATCGTCTTTTCTTTATTCTTCTTCAATATCTTTCAACCACCTAGTATCTAGGTAGATCGTAAGTATCAGTACTCTAATACCTACGTAGAGATGGCACGATAATCACGTTCAAAGGGAAGAGAAGAAGCATCTATGCACTGTAAGACAATAAAAACCAATGACCAGTTATAGCCAAAAGCTGACAATTATAATACCTATAAACAATAAGAAGAATCATGTATAAAAAAAAATTTTGATCGTCTTTGCCTTTTCTTCTTCTTCCTCTTATTTATTTTTTTGGTTTTCTTATTCCTCATCTTTTCATTTCTACTTCTTCTTTCACTTCTGATTTGTCTTCTTCCTCATTTTTTTCCTTCTTTTTTCAATTCTTCTTCATATTCTTTATTTTTCAGTTTTGTCTTCTTCATATTTCCTTATTATTTTTCATTGTGTTTGATCAATTCTTCCCTTGACTTTTTTCTTCTTTTTTCTGGGTTTTACTCGTATTCTTCTTCCTTATCCCATTTGAATGTATATTTCTCTTTCACTTCGAATTTTTCTTCTTCCTCTTTTCCATCAAATTCTTGTTTCACTTCTTCCTATTATTCATCTTCGGAGTTTTTTCTTCCTCGTTTTTTCCTTCTTCTTCTTCATCGTCTTTGACTTCCTCTTCTTCCTCTTACATATTTTTCAATCTTCTTATCCCTCATCTTTTTCTTCATCATTGTCTATGTCTCCCCGACTTTTTATTTTGAATTTTCTTCGTCTTTTCTTTGCTTCCCAGTCTTCATTGTATTCATTTTTTCAGAATGATTATTATTCTGATTCATATTTTCTCTTGTCTCCATATTCTGATTTGTTTACTTTCACAGACAATGGTTTCATGTCTCTCTCTCCCTCCCTATCTTCCTCTTTCTGTATCTCCTTTACTCCCCCTCTCTCTCTCCCTTTTTCTCCCTCTCTCTCCCTCTCGCTCTCTCTGTCTTTCTCTACATCCCTCCCTCTATATATTCATAACTTAGATCTCCTTAGGTTTTCCCTTCTTTTTCTTCTTCTTCTTCTCTTTAAATTAATGACAAATTCTACAATATAGCTTTAGCCTTATCTCCTCAACTTCTTCTTCTCTCTTTTGTTCTCTTCGTTACCTTCAAGCCTTCGTCATCTCTTTTTTCCCCTTTTTTATATCAATCACACATTTCTTTGCCACCCAACTATCTTTCTTCGTTTCATCCATTGTTTTGTTGAGCTTCCATGTTTTCCTCACACATCTCAGTCAGGGTTTCAGACCCCTTTTAGTATTGTCGAAATCAATGTATAAGTGTTCAATCTCTTTTGGCTCGTATTCAAGTAAAACATTGAACTTCAGAAACACATAACAATCTGAATTGAGTTTTTTTTTTAACATATAAACCTATTCGAGATTTCATCTCATTCTTCAACTCTTCTTCGAAGATACAATATAAGCTTTATCATCTAAGATTTGGGTTTTAGAGAAACAATCAAAGGATGGACTGTTTTAGGATAAATTTAATTCAAAACTAAATTTTTAAAGCAACAGAGTTATACAACACAAGAATTAATTTTTACACATCAAAACATCTGAAAAATGCAAGGTGTGAGTATTCAATTCACAAGAATTTCAGTCATCTATGTTTCTTAGATTCTAGTGTCAGAGAATCATCAATTTACTCGGTACTCCGATGAAGCCTGAAACACTAAAAATATAGTTCTAGCAAGCTGAAACAAATTACAAGGATGATGAAAATTACGACTTGAATATTTCACTAGCAAAAATTCTTCTTCCTCTGTATTGGTGTATCTCCTTCCTTCAGCTAGTTTAATCTCTCCTCAAAGGTTAAAAAAAAATTGATGAATTCATTAATAAACCATAAAACTAAGAAGTGGGTTTGGGATTGACCATAATATAATCCAACACCAATTGGATGGTGTCATTTGCAATTGGTTTGCACTCTGTTCTCAATACGATTGTTGTATATCAACACAAGAATTTGACATGCACAAAGATTCTAGTCACACTGAATCTAGTCTCGTTGTCACCTGCTTTTCCTTTGCTCTTTGAGGTTATGAGACATCACATTCCGGTTCATCGACTTACCAACAAAGATATTGCTTTTATGCCTGAT
Organism: Eutrema salsugineum; assembly: GCF_000478725.1. Lineage (NCBI taxonomy): Eukaryota > Viridiplantae > Streptophyta > Magnoliopsida > Brassicales > Brassicaceae > Eutrema > Eutrema salsugineum. Next base: position 5,866,166 of record NW_006256686.1, on the reverse strand, counting down.
AGGTTTAGTCTTAAGAGTAATTTAATATTTTCTGATAAAAGAATGTGTTGGGTAAAAATCAAAACTATAAAATATTTTTTCCAGAAACAACATAATTGTTTTTGGGCATTAAAAAAATGAGAAAATTATTAAACAATAGACCTTGTTTTGTTCATGTTACATATCTTTAGTAAACTATAAAACCAAAACTAATCTGAACTGGTTACTCTCTTTTTGTTTAAAGATGCATGTCCACATAAGCTACAACGAAAATAAATCATAAAATTATATTTAGAAATAAAAATAAACATAAACAACAATATAAAGAAAATATATAGTAGAACCCAAAGGGAAAATAAAACATGAATTATACACACACAAAAACTCCTTTCTATGGTTTAGATCCTTCTAAAAACATCAGAATAACAAATTAGAGAGTTTACGAATATCAATTAAGCAAAGTAGAAATTCTAATAATTTGTTGACCAGAAAAAAGAAGTACTAATGATTTATTTACAATTACCTGTTAGATTCTTTTGAAGATATGATTGCAAAAGTTCGAACCAATCACCTATAGTTTGCGAGATGAACTCTAGGTTCAAGGAATACAATAAAAAAGCTCAGGTCAATCTATTTTTAATGAAAAATAACTCAAATATATCCATAGGAAAAACTTAATAAAGAGTGACACAAATATCTAATATGGAAGCAACAAATTTTATATATAGAATTACAAAGCAAAACAAAGAGCACAAATATGATATCTCGATGACCAATTGAATCGAGAGTAAAACAGAGGTTAAAAGATAAGATAGCTGTGATGCATAGTAATATAGAATACAATAAAAAAAAGCATAGATATTTGACCAGTTAGCATAGAAGAATCTTGATCGGAACAAAACGATAGCATAAAAGAACAACCAACTAAACAAACGATATAATTTAAACCAGATCGGGGTATACAAAAAAATTATTTGTGAGAAAAAGGTGGACGAGTTTTGTAAAAATTGCTAGACCTTAGAAGATGGTTGTTGTATGCAAAAATAAATGTAGTTGATACGAGTATATATAGTATGATAGAAGCTTTAGGATTTAGAATTTCAACGACAGTGCCCCATTACCAGAATCGGTGGTTTTGACCAAAAACAAAATCGCTGGTCCATAAACAAACTCACTGGTCCATTATCCAATGATAAAACCATGTCATAGGTTTTTATACGTACGATTAATGATTGACCTATCAAAACAAATAATATTTTTCCATTAATGTCACCTAGAACAATCGTTGTAGAAACAACATCTAAAATTTTTGACCTCGCAAATAATAGTATAGATGTATTAATTATCTAGCCTTTATCCAGTAACTATAACCGATTGGACATGCCAATTTATAAATACGGGTCTGTGACTAAAATTTTCTAGTTGAAATATCCAAAAAAAATTGATAATGGGGAACGTTTCTCTCAAGCTTTCACTTTTGATTTTCATTCTGGTCATCACATCTAGTAAGTATTTATATATATATATATATGGTTATCACATCTAGTAAGTATTTATATATATATATATATATATATATATTAAAATTGATTTATTCGAGTCGGAAAACATGTTCCAACCAATAAAAGTTTGTTTAAGAGCCAACTGTTGCCTTGTTTTTCTTTTAAACACTTAGTTCTATCGTTTTAACTTCACAAATATTACAAGATCATGTTTTTTAATCGTTAAAAACCATTTTGTTTATGTGAAAGATGGACAAGATCATGGAGCAGAATCAAGAGAGCTAAGTGGAATTGATGAGAAATTCAAAGTAAACACTGGCAAGACTCTGAATCTGCCCGGTCCACCTAGACCACCTTGCAAGAGGGACACTGATTGTATGTTTACATGTCTCAAGGATGGAGTCTGCGAGACTTACCTCGGCCTATGTTATTGTTTCTGATTATAAAATCACTTCCTAATCTATTTTTATCAATTATTCACCAATTCTTCGGACTTTATACAACTCGTTTGTATTTCTAAAATTACTACTAAGGTTAATCAAAATACAATCTAATCGCTTTGTTCAACAAAAAAGCTACAAATATCGATCTAATTAAAATTATACTAGTTAACTTTCCTGCGTCTTGTCCGGGCTAATATAATTTTTCATTTAATTGTTTGAAATTCTAATAGTAATTTAGATTCATTTGTTTTATTGTTGAATATATTTGTTTGTTAGATTATTATGCATGTTAATGTTTGAAAACATTATCATAAAAACAATATAAAAGAGAGTAAACAAAAATATATTAGTCTCCAAATAATTTAGCTTAAATATTTTTGAGATTTTTTATCATTGTTCTATGTATTTTAGACGTAGTTTTTTAAGTACCGTACAAACTTTTTTAATTTTGATCACTGTTTTTATATATTTTAGACATCACAAATATCATCATTTTGTTCGACATTTCATTGATTGTTTTTTACTTTTTCGTTAGATTTGACTAAATATCAATTTTATTAAATTTAAAGACGGTATTGACAATAAGGAGAAATATTAAACTATAATAATTTAGACCGATATGATTAAAGTTATTTTTTATTGAGTATTTATTTAGAAAACAGTAGTATATGTTTACCTGATGATTCTATGATTTTTTAGTTAGAATAAAGAAGAAGAAAGAGGTTATACAATTTTAAAAGTTGTGAGAGAGTTAGAGAAAAGTGGTTGAGATTAATACTAAATTATAAGAAATAAAAAAATATATAATTTTAAAAAACTTTTTTGCTAGATTTTTAATTAAATCTTTTTTTTTCATACAATATTTTATTAGTTTTTAAATAGATTCTAATTGTGTTTCTTTTAATAATTTTGTTAGATTTTTTGTAAAGTTTAGAAATATTAAAAAATGGTAATCACTAAAAGATATAGTTTCTATGTTTGATTTAAAAAAAAAAAACGTTTGACACCCTTTTGTCAATAATTCGTCGAATATCTTGTACTTTTTGTCCTAATTTTTTACCATTTTTTATTGCACGTAAAAGTTCGACTTAAAAAGTCATTTTTGATATTTAATATAATATTTTTTGTTGAACTGCCTTTCAAACCAATCTCTTTTATCCGCATTTGAGATAGTATTACATATGAAAGTTGAAACATATCGTAGTACAAATAACATAAATCAAGATAATGAATATCAAAAATATATTATTTTGGAAATACTCCAAATAATTATCAACACTCTCATCCTTTGTCAGCGAATGGTATGGATCTGTTTTCAGCTTTTTTTTTTCATGTTTGTCTCACAAACTTAAACTTAGCCCTTTTCAATTTTTCAGAAAAAAAATTACTATCTTAGATAATTAAATTATTTAGTGTTAAGATATTCCAGTCAATGCCACTGAGATTTCATTGTTTTTTCTTTTCTTCTCTACTAAATTCTCTGTTACAACGGCATTTGCTTTTATTTTTGGTTAAAATATAACTAAACACTTATAGAAAATATAATTTAGTGTTTGAATTTTGACTACTATTGACAAATGTCTTATTTACATGATTTTTCTGAACTTCATATTTTCAAAAAAAAATTTAACTATAAAAATTCATTTATAGAGATTTTAAAAACCTCTAAATCTCTCATACATTAAAACCTCTCTATTTATACACTACAAATACATTTATAGAGAGATTTGACTAGTATATATCCTCTATTATTTATAATGTATTAAATCTCCAAATCTTGACTATAATTGACACCAATCCTAGACCTGCCACACTATAATTGTATGGTTATATGGCTAAATTTATACTACGAATCAATCGCAACTTCATAGTTGAAATTTCTAAACCAAACTTGAAAATGAAGAACTTTTTCCTCAAGCTTCCATTATTGATTTTCATTTTGGTCATTACTTCTAGTAAGTAATTATATATATTAATCTATTTAATTTAAGAAAAATGATGAAAATTGTTATCTAATTCTGTATTTCATTTTTTTTTGTGCAACCATCATATATCATTTCTTAAAAATATTTTCAAAATATTTTAGCTAAAAGACATAAAAGATACTTAATATATTATTACTAGAGAAACAATATTGAACCATTTTGTTTATGTTAATGATGTTGAAAAATCTTGGAGCAGAAGCAAGACAATTAACTGGAGTCGAAGTTATCGCCGGAAGTTCAAATAAGACCGTCACCGCTGGGGCGGCACATCCACCTTGCAAGAGAGATGTAAATTGTAGCTTCGAATGTCCTAAGGGAGGAATGTAACGATTGCCTTGGCACATGTGATTGCTTCTAAGTGCTTATCGCTTTGTAATCTAATTTTCCAAATAAAATCTTACCCATCAAGACTTTAGACTTTATATTTTATATTCAAGATTAGTAAAAATCATATGCTTGAAATTTAATCTGCAAACTTGATTCAATCCAAATAAAAACAAAACAGTTTTTAAGGTCTACTCTTTAGGCCTCTCCTTGCCAATGATAATCTTGACCTCGAAGAGACGGTTTCTTCTTTTTCTTCTCCACTTTCATCATTGTCGAGAACAACAATGGATTCAGGCATTGATGTTTCTTCCAAGCCCAAGTTCTCAAACTCAACATCATCTTGATTTTGATTCTGAAAGTCCATTTGTGATGAAGTCTTCACCACACAAGTCTTTCTTTTGAGATTGAGGAGGCAAGGCAAGAAAATACTTTCTTACACTACCAGAACACGTACTACATTTAATAATAAACTGCAATTTTGAGTCTTTCTTCGGACTTTTAAACTACTTTCATTTGTATTTCAAGATTAGTTAGTACTCATAAGATTAATCAAAATAACTTGATTCAAACCTAAAAATGCAACAAAACAATTATCACCACTTTTTTCAAGGTCTACACTTGAGGAGATAAGTATATTAGTATCTCATTTCTCCTTGTCAACATATAAATTTCAATCTAGTTCAAATCATACGACATGAAATTAGCCACGTTCACGTATTTACCTTATTAGCACGATTCAATAACAATTGTGCCTAAGTTTGACACCCCCTTGTCCTTGATCCGTACCTACAAAACGATTTTGTTGCTTTGGTCCTAGTTCCACCGAACCTTTTTATATAGTTTTTGATCGGTTTTCTTTCTAGTATACGTGTAACAAGAAGTCTTTTATACTATTTATTGTTAAATCAAAACATTAATTTGGAAATACTCCCAATAATTATCTACAATCTCACCCTTTTTCAGCGAAAGATATGGATTTATTTTTACTTCTTTTTTTCATGCTTGTCTAGCTTAAACTTAGATCTGATTTTAAGTACTCCTTATTTTAAAAAACTAAATTTAATTATAAAAATACAATTAAAGAGAAATTTGAAAACCTCTAAATCTCTTATACATTAAAAGAAGTTATCAGGAATCTACGACAATTTTGTTAAAAGTTATTAGGAATCTACGAAAATCCATAGAAGTTATTATAAAGAATCCAAATTTTGGGTACACAGATTTATTAGAAATCCACAAAATCTTTGAGATTTTTATAATCTCTCAATTTTAGAAATCTTCATCTTTTGAAAAAGGAATCTTATTATTCAATATTTAGTGGCCCTAATAATTGGTAATGTAATAATTCTCTAGCCTTTAGTGACATGCCAAATTATAAATATACGGGTATGTGACTAAAATTTTCTAGTTGATAACGTCAAACAAAATTTGAAAATGGGGAATGTTTCTCTCAAGCTTTCACTTTTGATTTTCATTCTGGTCATCACATCTAGTAAGTATTTTTATATATATATATATATATATATATCGTAAAATTGATTAATTCGGGTCAGAAAACATGTTCCAACTAACAAAAGTTTGTTTTAGAACCAACAGTAGCCTTGTTTTTCTTTTAAACATTTAGTTCTATCGTTTTAACTTCACAAATACTACAAGATCATGTTTTTTAATCGTTAAAACCATTTTGTTTATGTGAATGATGGACAAGATTTTGGAGCAGAATCAAGAGTGCTAAGTGGAACTGATGAGAAAATCGAAGTAAACACCGGTCCACCTTGCAAGAGGGACATTGACTGTACGTTTAGATGTCCCAATGATGGAGTCTGCAATGTTTACTACAGCACATGTGAATGTAAATGATGGAGTCTGCAATGTTTACTACAGCACATGTGAATGTATCTGACTATAAAATCGCATCCTAATCTATTTTTATCAATAAACATGTTCACCAATTCTTCAGACTTTATACTACTCGTTTGTATTTTCAAAATCTAAGAAAAGTAAAAAATTATATCAATCTAATTAAAATCATATGTCATAAAGATAGCCACGGTCACATATTCAATTTATCACGACGGTTCAGTGACAATTGCGCCTAAGGTTGACATCCCTTTGTTATTGATTCGTCGAAGATCTTGTACCTTGATCATAATTTTTTACCATTTTCTTGTATTTTCGATTAGTTTTCTTTCTAGTGCACGTAAAAGTTCGATTAAAAAATTCACTTTTGATATTTAATATAATATTTTCTGTTGAGCTTTAAGATAGTATTATATGAAATTGAAATATATCGTAGTATATAAAACTAGACCCCTGAAAATAACCTAAAACAAGATTTTGAATATAAACGTAGACTCATGAAAAACATTTAGCAGAAATAACCTAAAGGGGTAGTGAAAAGATCATTTAATCCTGTATGAGTAAACAAAAAATGGATGTTCTAATTACCGTTTACACCCTGACGAAGTCTACTAAAGAGAAAAAGAAGTCTAATAGTAGACTTCTTTTATCGAAATGAAGTCTACTAAGTAATTAAATCTGGAAATTTAATTTTAAAATTTTTAAAAAATTATTTTGATATCAAATTTACATTCATAAATTCTTCGTAACCCAAATGTACATAAATTATTTTTTCATATTGCTAAATGATAATGTAACCCAAATGTACATAAATTATTTTTTAAATTAAGTAGAAATAAATTTATTATTTAGGTTTTAAAAGTTGTAAACTTTTATATTTAGGTTTTAAAAGTCTGTTAAACCGAATAAAATAACCTAACCGAAATTTAAACCGAAATTAAATCCAAATTAAACCAAAAATATTTATTTTAATTGGAAATTTTATCTTACTATATAAACCAACGAATCCTCGTAAAACCCTAATTTTTTCAAAACTCTCTCTCTAATTCGGCGATTTCCTCTGGCCTCCATCGCCTCTCTCACGATTTTTTTCCAAGCTCAGAGATTCTTTCAATCCGGTATCAACAACTCAACAACGGCGAATCAAGCAGCTTCTGTAGGTGACTTTTTCAGATCTACCGCATCTCTCTTCTCCTTCACAGCCGATAACATTGAGACCTAAAAGGTATGTTATTTCCTCTCGATCTCTTCTTTATCTTCCATGGAAAGATGAATACGAGAGAAATCAATGGTTTTGCCTCTGCCGCGAGATCGATATCTCTTCCTAAGCAGCCTGATTACAGAAGCAATCCTGTCCAGATCTTTAGGATACCTAGTTATTTTTGTTGTAATGGTTTATCGAATTATTCAGAGAAAAGCAAAAATATGCCAATACTTGGGTGGTAATTTTGATTTTCAGGTGAAAGAGGACGCTCTAGCAAGAAGATGAAGTACGGTGGGAAGGTTCGTGCTAAGTTTTCTTAAAGGAGAATTCTTTTATTGATAAGCTATTCAATGTTAGTTACTTTAATTCATTGTTAAAATTCTCAGGATGATCAAAAGATGATGAACATCCAAAATGAATAATATTATCTTGGTGATGATGCCGATAAGGATTCTCGTGATGGTTAGTAAATTAGTTTTTTTTTTTTGCTATATTGTAGGTTGATTTTGTACTTCTATATATACATAAGAAACATTGTAACTCAGTGAAGAGGAATTGTAATGGTTTCGTAGGTGAAGGATAGAAGAAGGATAGGATTATAGCAAATTGGAGTTGAAGCCATATATATAATGGAAACATGCCTTTGTATCGCCATAGCTGAACCTATTTGCAGGTGCTCACTGCTCACCATATATTTATTTCTTCTAGAGAGATTTTGATTTCGTTTTGTAAGAATCAAGGGCTTGAGGATGCTTAGACCTAAAATCATATGGTCTTAAATGAGAACTTATGTGTTGAGGTTATACGAATTCTTAGTAATGGTGTTATGGCGTTGGTAGCTTCGTTTGCTTTTTAACAGAAACATGAAGGAAAATGTAGAAAGTGTGATCTTGTTGTTTGATTTCCTTTGTATGTTGGCTTCACAATATATACTTCCTTATGGTTTTACTCTGATAGAAGCATTGTTGTTGTACAGGTCTAGCTCACAGGAACTCAGTGTGGGAGGCTCATAATGAAATTTTGGTGACTATAGAAAGGATTTGATGCTACTCGGTGGCTAGATCGAACTTTTTAAAGCTGTTTACTTCTAAATTCAAGTGACATAGATTCGGTTGTAGCAAGGTCAATAATCTCGGTAATGGTGTTTCATTTGTAACATCTTCATTTAATCAATAATGGTATAATAATATCCTAAATCTCGGGAGAGGCTGATCTCTTTAAGAAAATACAAAGTTTGCTTCTTTTACCACGTGCCCTTTTTGGGCTTGCATGTAATGTTGCTGTCACTTTATAATCAAGTGTTGTCGTTCAGATTTTTTAGCTTCATGATCAGCTACTTTAAAATCAGGAAATTTCAATTTTAGGAATAACATTCAAATAGAAGATTTGTCACAAAATATATTTCAGAGATTCACAAAATATATTTCAGAGACAAAGCAATAACACTCTTACATAACAAAATCAAGTCGAACTATTCTGTATATTTGATAAGAAGAGACGAAAGGCAAATAATCTAGTCCAACAGACTTAAATAATGTGGACTGTTGTTATCTTTAAAAACTTTTGTCTGTTTTAGAAAGACACAGAGCTTGAGAATATGGTAAAAACTAGAATGAAGAAGCAATGAACAAAAAAAAGAGTTAAAAAAATGATGAAAAACAGGTATTTGAACTATTCTTGTAATAAATTACACAAGTAAACCATACTAGCAAACTAAAATAGGAACTACATTATTGCAAACACATAAGATACAAATTTTTTATATAAAAGACTTTGTTTGGAGACTTCGTGTGTAGACTTCATCCGTATTCGTGTGTAGACTTCATCCGTAGACTGTTGAAGAAGTCTACTTTTACAAGCTAACTAGCTTATAAATCAAAAAATTCGATTCCACAATAAATATCGACTTAAATCAAATGAAAATCATTGAGTAGTTCAACCACTTGCTAACACGCATGTCAAAACCTAAAAATTAAAAAAAAAATTTATAAATATTTAAAATATGTGTTTTTAAAATAAATAAAAAAAGTAGACTTCCTAATTAGACTTCCTTAGTAGACTTCAAGAGAAGTCTACTGAAGTCTACTTTGATAAGCTAAGTAGCTTAAAAATCAAAACTTCTGATTCAACAATAAATATCGAATGAAATGAAATGAAATTCACTGGGTATTTCAAAAAAACATTTCTAATCCAAAAAATAAAAAAAAATACTTTATAAATTTGCCTAAAATGCGTTTTTATATCATTTAGCCCTATTTTTCAATCACGTGTCATTATTTGATTGATTTTTATCTGATGATGCATAAAAAAAAAACTTAAAACAGATCAGTCTAAATAATTAGGGAGAGTTTCAGATTTAACCCATACTAGATTTTAACCCCGTGCGTCCGCACGAGAATTTTTTATTTCTAATATAAATTGCATTATTTTTTTTTAGATATAATTAGTTTTTGTTATTTATTTTTTTAAATCAAAAAATTGTTATCATGTTTTAATTTTAAACAGTAAAAATTTGTATATTAGTAGAATAAGAGTATGCGTTAATTAAGTATATATTGATCTAATGTTAATTATAAACTTTGTTATTATGCGAATTTAGATTTACACATAAATAATCTATATATCTATGAATTTGCTAACCCATCCGTTTAGTTGTCTAAAATCATTTTAAATATCTTACATGTTTTGACAAACTAAACTGTATAATATAATTATAAATGTATAACCCTATACATATTTACTAATATTGAATATTTGGACCAATTGATTATAAAAAAATATAATAAAATATTTATTTACTATTTATGCTATTACAAAAATGTACATATATATATATATATATATAAACTGGCTAACTTGTTAGTCCCTAGTTTAAATGTCTTAAATCATCTTAATATCTTACATGTTTTTATAAATTAACTCATAGACCTTAAGTATATATAGATATATATATAACTCTAATCAGCTCGATCATATTACTATATAATATAAATATTTATTAATCTAAAATAATTGATATTTTAGACCGATTGATTATGATAAAATACGATAAAATATTTATTTACTATGCAGTTTTATAAAAATATTATTTAAATTTAAAATTTAAAATTAAATCGAACCTGTATTTAAGGAATTCTAAAGTATTAAAATTATTATCTATATTTTTGTCATAAAATTTAATTATATTTTTTGTTGATTTTTTTGAATTTAAATTCATTTAAATACAGATTTTTGTAATTAAATTTAATTAAATTGCGACCGCACAAGAATGTTTTATCTTTTATTTCTAATATAAGTTGATTTATTTTTTTTGTTTAGATATAATTTGTTTTTGTTATTTTTTTGTTTAAATCAAAAAATTGTTATCATATTTTAATTTTAAACAGTAAAATTTGTATATTAGTAGAATAAGAGTATGCGTTAATTAAGTATATATTGATCTAATATTAATTATAAATTTTGTTATTATGTGAATTTAGATTTACACATAAAAAACTATATATCTATGAATTTGCTAATCCATCCGTTTAGTTGTCTTAAATAATTTTTAATATCTTACATGTTTTGATAAACTAACCCGTATAAGACTATAATTATAATTGTATTATCCTATAAATATTTACTAATATAGAATATTTGGACCAATTGATTATGAAAAAATATAATAAGATATTTATTTATTATTTGTGCTATTAAAATATATATATATATATATATACATATATATATATATATAAACTGGCTAACCTGTTAGTTTAATTGTCTGAAATCATCTTAATATCTTACATGTTTTAATAAATTAACTCATGGACCTTATATATATATATATATATATATATAACTCTAATCAGTTCGATCATATTATTGTATAATATAAATATTTATTAATCTCAAATATTTGATATTTTAGACCAATTGATTATGATAAAATACGATAAAATATTTATTTACTATGCATTTTTATAAAAATATTATTTAAATTTAAAATTTTAAATTAAATCTCTCCTGTATTTAAGAAATTTTAAAGTATTAAAATTATTATCTAAATTTTCGTAATAAAATTTAATTATAATTTTTTTTGAATTTTTTGAATTTAAATTAAATTGAATGCAAATTTTTGTAACTAAGTTTAATTAAATTTCTAATAATTTGAAATTTAAATTAAAGATGACCTCGATTTTAGGAAATCTAAAAATATCTAAATTAATAACTAATTTTCGGAAATTAAATATAAAAATAAAATAAAAATATTATAAAAAAAACTTTGGAAGTATTTGGATGCAAGCACCAAATGTGCTTCTTTTTTAATAGAATAGATAGATTTCAAAGTCAAACACCAAACTAACCTCTTTTTTTCTCTCTCAAACTTTTGCCATTTTCTCACAATTTTAGCAGATTTAACCCATATTTCAAAGTAAATATTTGAGCTCATTCACTCATAACCTTCCTCATTCTTTCATAATTTCTTCTCCAAAACATCTGGGCTAAGTTACAATACCAAATCACTACACTACACAACTATATAGATGGATAGCACGGTCACATATTCACTTTATCATCACGGTTCAGTGAAAATTGTGCCTAAGTTTGACACCTTTTTGTCAATAATTCGTCGAAGATCTTATACTTTTTGTCCTAATTTTTTACCATTTTTTTATTGCACGATAAAAGTTCGACTTAAAAAAGTCATTTTTGATATTAATATAATATTTTCTGTTGAACTGCCTTTCAAACCAATCTCTTTTGTCCGCATTTGAGATAGTATTACATATGAAAGTTGAAACATATCGTAGTACAAATAACATAAATCAAGATAATGAATATAAAAAAAATATTATTTTGGAAATACTCCAAATAATTATCAACACTCTCATCCTTTGTCAGCGAATGGATCTGTTTTCAGCTTTTTTTTTTCATGTTTGTCTCACAAACTTAAACTTAGCCCTTTTCAATTTTTCAGAAAAAAAATTACTATCTTAGATAATTAAATTATTTAGTGTTAAGATATTCCAGTCAATGCCACTGAGATTTCATTGTTTTTTCTTTTCTTCTCTACTAAATTCTCTGTTACAACGGCATTTGCTTTTATTTTTGGTTAAAATATAACTAAACACTTATAGAAAATATAATTTAGTGTTTGAATTTTGACTACTATTGACAAATGTCTTATTTACATGATTTTTCTGAACTTCATATTTTCTAAATTTATACTACGAATCAATCGCAACTTCATAGTTGAAATTTCTAAACCAAACTTGAAAATGAAGAACTTTTTCCTCAAGCTTCCATTATTGATTTTCATTTTGGTCATTACTTCTAGTAAGTAATTATATATATTAATCTATTTATTTAAGAAAAATGATGAAAATTTTCATCTAATTCTGTATTTCATTTTTTTGTGCAACCATCATATATCATTTCTTAAAAATATTTTCAAAATATTTTAGCTAAAAGACATAAAAGATACTTAATATATTATTACTAGAGAAACAATATTGAACCATTTTGTTTATGTTAATGATGTTGAAAAATCTTGGAGCAGAAGCAAGACAACTAACTGGAGTCGAAGTTATCATATGCTTGAAATTTAATCTGCAAACTTGATTCAATCCAAATAAAAACAAAACAGTTTTCAAGGTCTACTCTTTAGGCCTCTCCTTGCCAATGATAATCTTGACCTCGAAGAGACGGTTTCTTCTTTTTCTTCTCCACTTTCATCATTGTCTAGAACAACAATGGATTCAGGCATTGATGTTTCTTCCAAGCCCAAGTTCTCAAACTCAACATCATCTTGATTTTGATTCTGAAAGTCCATTTGTGATGAAGTCTTCATCACACAAGTCTTTCTTTTGAGATTGAGGAGGCAAGGCAAGAAAATACTTTCTTACACTACCAGAACACGTACTACATTTAATAATAAACTGCAATTTTGAGTCTTTCTTCGGACTTAAAAACTACTTTCATTTGTATTTCAAGATTAGTTAGTACTCATAAGATTAATCAAAATAACTTGATTCAAACCTAAAAATGCAACAAAACAATTATCACCAATTTTTTCAAGGTCTACCCTTTTTTTTTTTTTTTTTTTTTTGGTAAACAAGGTCTACACTTGAGGAGATAAGTTTATTAGTATCTCATTTCTCCTTGTCAACATATAAATTTCAATCTAGTTCAAATCATACGACATGAAATTAGCCACGTTCACGTATTTACCTTATTAGGACGATTCAATAACAATTGTGCCTAAGTTTGATACCCCCTTGTCCTTGATCCGTACCTACAAAACGATTTTGTTGCTTTGGTCCTAGTTCCACGGAACCTTTTTTTATAGTTTTTGATCGGTTTTCTTTCTAGTATACGTGTAACAAGAAGTCTTTTATACTATTTATTGTTAAATCAAAACATTAATTTGGAAATACTCCCAATAATTATCTACAATCTCACCCTTTTTCAGCGAAAGATATGGATTTATTTTTACTTCTTTTTTTCATGTTTGTCTAGCTTAAACTTAGATCTGATTTTAAGTACTCCTTATTTTAAAAAACTAAATTTAATTATAAAAATACAATTAAAGAGAAATTTGAAAACCTCTAAATCTCTTATACATTAAAAGAAGTTATCAGGAATCTACGACAATTTTGTTAAAAGTTATTAGGAATCTATGAAAATCCATAGAAGTTATTATAAAGAATCCAAATTTTGGGTACACAGATTTATTAGAAATCCACAAAATCTTTGAGATTTTTATAATCTCTCAATTTTAGAAATCTTCATCTTTTAAAAATGGAATCTTATTATTCAATATTTAGTGGCCCTAATAATTGGTAATGTAATAATTCTCTAGCCTTTAGTGACATGCCAAATTATAAATATACGGGTATGTGACTAAAATTTTCTAGTTGATAACGTCAAACAAAATTTGAAAATGGGGAATGTTTCTCTCAAGCTTTCACTTTTGATTTTCATTATGGTCATCACATCTAGTAAGTATTTATATATATATATATATATATATATATATATATATATATATATATATATATCGTAAAATTGATTAATTCGGGTCAGAAAACATGTTCCAACTAACAAAAGTTTGTTTTAGAACCAACAGTAGCCTTGTTTTTCTTTTAAACATTTAGTTCTATCGTTTTAACTTCACAAATACTACAAGATCATGTTTTTTAATCGTTAAAACCATTTTGTTTATGTGAATGATGGACAAGATTTTGGAGCAGAATCAAGAGTGCTAAGTGGAACTGATGAGAAAATCGAAGTAAACACCGGTCCACCTTGCAAGAGGGACATTGACTGTACGTTTAGATGTCCCAATGATGGAGTCTGCAATGTTTACTACAGCACATGTGAATGTAAATGATGGAGTCTGCAATGTTTACTACAGCACATGTGAATGTATCTGACTATAAAATCGCATCCTAATCTATTTTTATCAATAAACATGTTCACCAATTCTTCGGACTTTATACTACTCGTTTGTATTTTCAAAATCTAAGAAAAGTAAAAAATTATATCAATCTAATTAAAATCATATGTCATAAAGATAGCCACGGTCACATATTCACTTTATCACAACGGTTCAGTGACAATTGCGCCTAAGGTTGACATCCCTTTGTGATTGATTCGTCGAAGATCTTGTACCTTGATCATAATTTTTTACCATTTTCTTGTATTTTCGATTAGTTTTCTTTTTCTAATGCACGTAAAAGTTCGAATAAAAAATTCACTTTTGATATTTAATATAGTATTATTTTCTGTTGAGCTGCCTTTCAAACCAATCTCTTTTGTCCGCATTCATCGAATTTTCTAGTCAAATTCGAGATAGTATTATATGAAATTGAAAAATATCATAGTATATTATACTATTGATAAGAACCGTCCTAGAATTGTCACACACTTGGTTTGGTGGGGGTTGATAGATCCTTGATTCCGAATCGATTCGGAGAAAGAGATGCTAAAGCGTGAGCATAAACCCGAATATCCTTAGGCTTATTTCAAAGAAAAGCACGAAAACGAGGGGATGGAACAAAGAAGGACAAGGGTCGCGATATCGGATGTTAGGGTGTGAGACAAGTCCCGAAAATCCCTAAGCCCCAGATATGACTACGATCTCTCTCTCACTCTTTGTAGGTGAAGGCTGCGTCAAGTAGGATGACAACTACTTGATAAACCAAAACAATAAAATAGCTAACCACCATAAATCGAAAAGTTCACGAAGAACAAAAGAGAAAACTCAAAGATAAATTTTATTAAGAGAAAAGAGATGATCTCAGTCTGAGTACAACGATGCCTTTATATAGAGGCTTAAGAAGACCATCGGTCATACATAGGAAATAAAAGAAAATAAATGAAGACAAGAAAAGTTGAATAACGATCAAACTTCCTTGAATGACCCTTCGCATCCTTTACCGATAAAACTCTTGAACTTTTAAGTATCGTACTAAGCCGCGAACGAACCATAGTCGTGAGATGGGTGATGCCTTAACCTCGTTAAAACCCCATTCGGTAAACCCAGTGGGACAAACCCGAATGCAAGGAAAAAAAGTATTAAAACAGCACCCCAATCAGGCTAGTTCGGACCTGAGTACATGATCACGGTCATGGCCTTGTGATTTGGTGTTGGGTCTGTTACTTGGCCTTGGCTCCTAAGACCAGTAAGCACACGCTAGATCGCTCCCGTAAGCATCTTGGTACGTGATCTGGTCATTGGGCCGGCTGGCACGACCAGAATATCATCTGGGTCGGTAGCTTGGTCTTGTCCCTCGGCCTGAACCTCGACTTTTGTCTCGTCCTTTGTCTCCTTCGGTTCCATGATTATATCATATATTATCTTGGAAATAATCCAAATAATTATCAACACTCTCATCCTTTATCAGCGAAAGATACTTCTACTAATTATCTAATCCTTTTTGCCATTTAAATTGAATTTTCACACAGTTATAAAAATCATTTATATGAAATTTAATCAGATTACATAAAAAATAGAAAAAGTTATAAAAAAAATATTTACTCCGACCCTTGTGAAATCACCTTCTATAATAGTCTACTTCGACAAAAAAAAAGAGGACAAACTCCGATAACTTTTCTCCGGCATATTTTTTGCCGATCTACTGTCTATTTCAATTCTGGTAAGTCAATTTAACCGCCGTCGTCCTCTTATATCATCTCCCTACTCCTTCTTTGTTAGTTCGTTTCATTTGATTGACTTGTTAGATTTTTTAATCCCAATTTGATTTTTGTTTTCTGGGTGCAGCCAAAGTTATTTTCATGGATAGCGAACACCGACGTTACTGTATCAACTGATAATCTCAAGGTAATCTATTAATTTACAGTGTTTAGTCTCTACTAACTTCTATTGATTTGCATTTGATGTAGATGAGTTTTTTCGACATTCTTATTTGTTTTCGACATTCTTATTTGTTTTTGCAATTTGGTTTATGTGTGTTTGTTACTGATAACTATTGTAGAGATGAGATCAGACTGTTGCTTAATTAGTTGTAAGAACTAGTTCTTTGTAAACAACTGTTTCAGCTTTTGCGCTGTTATTGCCTAGATAAATTGTTTGATTGTGGACATAATTTTTTTTTCTATTGCTCTAGGTTCGTTGTTTATGCTCGCTTTTAAAACTATGTATATGCAAAGTTTCCAGACGGATTTCCGACGGATATGGTCGTCGAAAATCGCATATTTTTTTTGTATTGTCACCTCTGAGCTGTACTCTTTGAGTATCATTTGTTTCTGGTTGTAAAATTGAAAGCAAAGTCTATTGTAGTGTGTGTATCATTTGAGTTTCATTTGTTTTTGAGTTCTGTCTTATTTTGATCTGTCATAGCGAGTTCTACTGAGTACTGATGTTTGTGAGTTCTTGATGTGGGTTTAAGACAGTTTTGGAGTAGCAGATTAAGTTTAGTATCTATTAACATTCTACTGAGTACTGATGTTTGCGTAGAAGGGTTTTTTGTTTTCTAATCTTTGTCTTCCTCATTCTGACTTGCTTTATCTTGGCTCTTATTAACACATAGCACATAGCTTTCGATTGTTTTGATATAATATTGTAAATTATAAGCTTTTGATGTGTTTCAGCACATAATGTATAAGCTTATTTGCAGATCAAAAAGCGTGAGAGGTAACATCTACAGTTCAATCTTAGGTTCTTAAGTTAAATCTTTCTCTCAGATATGTCTTCAGTCTCTTTCTTCTATGTAGTTTTTGATTCTTTTATGGTTTGAAGTAATTATTTTTGTTTCTTTTTCTTAACGCAGTACCATATCTCATACCCAACGAGGCTTTCTCATACTTCATTAGGATCTTCTGCCTCTTCCTTCTTCCCCAAAGCCTTCAGGTAAGCATTCAGTTTCAGATTTTTCAAAATAACTTGTATCACTTAAAAGATGGATAGTTTAAGTGTTCATTGCTATTAATATGTCAAGCTTTAAATATGGATAGTTTAGGTGTTTGTTGGTATTAAGATTTCAAGCTTTTTTAGCTATGTCTCACTTTACAGATGCGTGTTTTCTATGAAAATCATTTTGTTCATATCACAATGCTCTGTTTTGAGGAATCTACTTTCATTTGTTAATAAAATTCATGTGCAATAGTTTACTAGGAATTACAGCCAAGATTTACTAGATGGCATCTGATTTCGGAATTATCTTTTAGTTGTTCGTTACTTTTCTATAATTTAGGTGAATTCACATTTCTTCAAGCTCATTATTTTACAATAGGTTTATGATTGTTTGTATCATCTGCAAAAATTTGTGTTAAATGTGTAACTTTAAATTTAGAAATAAAATGTTTGCTAGTTAGTAGATTTTGCAAGTATCTAAGGTTTTTTTAATCAAGGAAAAAAACAGAATGTCGAATTATGATTTGTTGTCTACGAATTAAGCAATTGTTCACGATGTTGTTTTTATTATTTGCAGGAATGGATATGGAGTTGTCTTAAACAAATTTTTACGCCAGGAAGTAAACCGCAAGTTGAAAAAATTAACAACCACTGCACATTGTCGATCCTCACCCTAGTTGAGACGCACTTGAACTCTAAGTCCAAGAAAGTATTGGAAGATCCAGTATTTGGTCTGATCGTGAAGATTCATTGAAATGGTATCAGATAGTCGGTGAGGCTGATCCACAGCTTTATGTGTAAATAGCTCATGACAAACAAGAAGCATGAGCTGTGGTTCATTTCTGGACAGAAACCTCTTTTATTATCCATGCAAGAGTACTATGCAGTTACTGGTTTCAACTTCTGGGAGACAAGGAACAACAAAAGGGAAACTGGAAGAAAGATGGTGGTTTCTGGAGCAATTTGTTAGAGAGTAATGCAGGAATAACCCTGAAGATGATAATGGATGTACACCTCAGGAATGCTAACAAGTGGAGCCACGATGATAGGTTGAGATTGGTTTATTTGCAGGTTTGGTAATGGCTCAGAGTGTTTATATTCATATCACGCGAAAGTATATTGTGTTTGTGATGATTTAGAGAGGCTGCGGAGATACCCATGGGGGCTTAAGTCATTCAAATTTTTGGTGGATAACATTTTGAAGAGTAGGGTGAGGCTGCAACAAGGGAAGTCATATACATTAGATGGTTTTTCACTGTCTTCAGATCTGAATAATGGAAGCCATTCCTGTTTTTGGAACAATGTTGGGTAGAAGAGTCGAAAATGAGCATGTTCCCATTCCTAGATGCACTAACTGGAGTGGAGCTGCACTAGTGTCATATGCAGAGATTTTCTAACTAGAAATCACCTTTAAATACGAACTTAGTACTGTCTTACTTACTTAAAAAAAAAAAATTATTGCTGGCTTTGCTTATATTTGTTCCATCTCCATAAATGTCTAACTCCTTTTTTTTTTTGCTCCCAACTAATTCTTACAGGATGTCATATATCCGTTCATCTCTTGTACTTGGGATTTTAACATCATTGATTTGGCCAATATGTTAGGGATGATGAAATGACTGATGAGAGAGTAGATTGCATAAAGAACATGGTCAGTCAGGGAAAGGATTGGTCTAGCCATGTTAGGGAAATTGAGGGAGCTATTAGCACATCTTCAACTGCTCATGAAGAAACATCAAAGACCAATGGTGTTAATACATGCGAAAATGGTTTAATTGAAGCTGAGACACCGAGTTGCGTAGCAGGTGATGTATCTGTTTCAAACCGCGGCAAAAAAATGGCTGATCATGGTTCAGATGCACGGAAAAAGAAGATATTGTGGAAACAATCAGCAACGAAAGAAAGAGATATTGATGATGGTCTCAATGCCTTTATTTGAGATTTGCTTCAGAGTACAATCAAACCTTTGGAAGAGAATATCGAGAATCTTCATAAGAAAATTGAGGTATTAGAGAACTTTGTTGCTAGGTTGACAACGGAGACAGGAAAACCATCTACAAGTTCTCCACCCATCAATGCCGAGGTTGTTCAGCCTTCAAAAACTGTGCGGAAGACAAGAAAATTTGTTGCTGGCTTGACAACACAAATAGGAAAACCATTTACAAGTGCTTTACCCACCAGTACCAAGAGCATTCCACCTCCAAAAACAATACGAAAGACAAGAAATTCTAAGCCATGAACTACTCAGGAAAAAATAATCATGTTTGGAAAATAGAAATCTAAGTTCATCTTTGCTTCGTTGTGTTAGAGTAATAACTGAACTTGTATTTAAAATGTATTACCTTTTTTTGTAAAATATTAACTAATATATATTTTTTTTTTGCTGGTTATGTCGTTTGATGTTTCTTAATGACATTATCATTGTCTCATATTTTTTTTTGTATTACCAGGCCGTGAAAAATGATGGGCCATTTTCGGATCTGCTTGACATCTAGTTAACTCAGTTTTCAGAGATCAATTTTGGATTGAACACCCAAGAGTTCCTTGAAAAGACTTCAAGCCATCTATCTCAAGATTTGTTTGTTACCGGGTTTGATCTAACACCTTCTTTGAAGGCTTTAGAACAAATAGAATTAGTACCCACAGTCAAAAAGTCGAAGCCACTGCAGAAAGAAGTTCTAAACAACTTGTTTCGTCAACGCCTACATTAACAGATACTGGCTATTCAGAAGATGATCCTGATTACTGTGTTGGTTTTCGTTTCTAAAGAATCATGGTCTAAACTAAATCAGTGGTCTATGTCAAAACCCGAGTAAGTCTTTTACAAACCTTTGATACATAATGTTTAGAAAATTCACTTGATCGAGAAGAACATTGACAGGTTTTTTAATAATGTTTCAGAGACTTAAAATTTGGTCCAGTGGATTTCACATATGCTTTAACAGATCGAATTTTCACCTTCAAGAGTTGGCCACGAACACCGGTACGTATTTAACCAAATACAAAAATTTATTTACTACACTTATAACCAGACATATGTATTGATCATACATTTTTCCAGGATATAGACGCCGTTATATATTTATTTCATGAGTGAACAACTTTGCGTAGGTGGAAACCAGACTGTGTTGTTTTCATGAATTGTTGTTTGGCTGTCCTAATCGAGGGTGCTACAAAAAACAGTTGGAGGGTAAGAGAAGCTTCCAATTCAATAAATGGCTCTTACATTACAGCATCGAGGAGCTTCCATCACATGGGAAAATAAACAAATTTTTCGATCTCGATGTCGACCGACTTTGTGCACGGGTCCACATGAATGGTAATCATTGGATCTCATTGTTCGTAAATTTTGTTCAAAGAATTGTTGAATTCTTCGATTGTATAGGCTTTAAATATAAAAAGGTGGTGGAAGCATTCTCAATTCTCATTCTTCGGCTAGTGAAGGAAGTGCAGTCTCCTAAAAATAGGAAACATTTGAATGTTAAACCGTATTCTCAGATGAAGTGGGGTAGTAATAAGAGGGTATATGATTGTGGAGTGTATGCTTTGAAACACATTGAGTGCCACACACTCAGGCTAGATCTGTCGATGATAACATTAATGCGGCTCATATGAAGATAGCATGTGATTTTGTGAAGCTGTAAACAATCCCATCTTCATTGACCACTTGTCTAGATATGAATCAATCCCATGAGAAACTGAGATGTTGGTAGACCTTGATCCACAGCTTTGAGCAACTATTTGTTTTGGTTTATTTTTTTTTTCTTATTTCTCAAATGACAAGTATAACATTATTTGTTTTTTATTCTTTTATTTCTTCATTGTTAGAGCAAAAACATCGTATATAGTTCGCTATGACATTCTTATATAAAATCAATATAACAGAAAATTATAATGGAGAACGAGAACATGTTGAATATGAAGAGAAATCTTTATATTATTAAAACATAACTCATTTCACCAATTACATGGTGACATATGGCAACGCAACAAAAACAAAAATAAAGTAAAAAATAAAAAGCCCTCAATCTAAAAAACCAATATTTTCTCATCAAAAACCCACGATTCCACGATTTTTGAAACAGTTTTCCCTCCTCTATCATAAAAATGTAATTGATCTTGCCTTGCCTTGCTCTCTCTCGTGTATAACTTCCGAGCACTAAAGCTATCTTCTAATCTTCACGCACATCAAAGCAGGAAAATAAAACAAAAATCAAAACTCATGCATTTCTTATTTTCTCTCTTTTAAACTTCTGTATTCTCATCATTTCTCTCTCTAAACCTCTTCTTTGGCTCTCATGGCTGTCGATGCTCACCATCTGCTTCTCTCTCTTGCTCAACTCTTCTCCAACAGGTTAATAACAATCTCTACTCGATCTGATGATTTTTGGTTTTTTTTTGGGTCTGAGTCTTTGGAGTTTTCTTTGTGGTATTGATGATTCTCAAGTTTATTAATACTACAGAGAATCAACTGAATCAACGATGAATTACAGCACCACCATGAAACCAACAAATGGCGGTTTCTCGGTGACGGACGATTCGCCTCCTTTTCTTCATCAGGAGAACCATAGGAGACATCGAAATCTCTCTACATGTAAGTCTTTCTAAAGAAACCGGTTCCTTATGCTAATTAAAGTTGAAACGTGGGGAGAACCATTATGTTTTACTTTTTTTCTCACTGTTTGTTCTTCAAATAAATCCATTTTTATTTTTTTTTGGTCAAAACATAGATCCATTTTTATAAGAGTATGTTTAATAGTTTAACAACTCTGATGTATATCTTATCATTTATGTCATTTAGATTGAAATGGTATAATAGTAAAGAACGCCTATTTGTAAAACTAATGAGTAAAGTAATTTTGATAACTTAATTATATTTTTCCATGGTAATGTATTGATTTTAGTTCTTGATTTGCTATCATAGAATGATCTTTTTTCTGACATGCTGGTTTTTTTATTGTTATAATTCAATTTGTAGGATTGTTTGAAGAGCAAGATAGAAATAAATAAAACAACAAAGCAACTTAGATCAATGTAAATTCTTTTTAAAAAATCTAACTTAATTTTCATATGTTTCTGGTTAATCAAAGATAAGTGTGTTGATTTTCTTATGTATCATCTCATATTAATAAGTGAAAGTTATTTTATAATGTAATTTTATTTATAAAGTTTTTTTGGTGCATAGCACGAGAGATCTCCTTTATATAAAAGGAGCTGATTTCCTACCTTCTTAGGGCCTCCACGTCAGCAAAAAAATACAGAAAAATAATCAGCCAATTAGAATATCAATCTCCTACACGTCACTTTTTAATCCTGTAAGCTAAAAAACTCCACGTCCACACCAAAGAAAGAAGAATACAGGTAAGCCCAATAACGAAGCCCACAATAGATGGACAAACGAGCCCAAACCAAAAACATAAGAGGAATACAGCGAACCCCAATAACAAAGTCCACAACAGATTGAGAAACCAGCCCAAACCAAAAACCTAATTCATCTGCAATTGTCTTCTACCTTCTTTGTCGTTCTGCGCATCCATAATCTCAAATTACAGAAAGAAAATCAACCCAGTAACGATTCCCCTCCCTCCCATTTGAAATTCAACAACTCCAGAAACGATTCCTCTCCCTCCCACAAACCACGATCTCCTATTGTAATTAACCACGATGTGGAATCTGAAACACAACCTCTTTCTAATAAATTCTGAAACGCCACCGCACCTCAATGTTCTTTATATAGTCTTCGCTCATTTCGACGAAAGAACACCGAAATTGGCCGCACACAGCATATATCTACTATCACAGCTATGGCAGCCTCTGCTTCAAAAGTCCCCGCACCGGTCCACCGAAAACTGCTCTTCAATGACGTTGAATCCGGTCTAAGCAAGGACGAACTCGCTTTCAGAGTCATCCACCTCTGGGAAGCTAGAAACCCTACAAAAGGTGGCTTGCTCATCGGACTGGAGCTGCTACTGATTGACGAACAGGTATGGTCTATTTTATGAATACATAACACTGTTACCACTCTCTTAGTTTGATTATATCTACGGTCGTCGGTCGTCTCCATCTCCTGTTGTCATTTCCCCCCCCCCCCAAATTATAGCTAATCAAAGAACGCCATCCTGATCTCCATACACTAACTCATAATTGTTATTTTTAAAACTGACCCAGGGAACCATCATTCAAGGATTCATTGCACCCAACAGAATTGCACGCTATGAAGGCAAACTCAAACCAAACATCATCTACAGGCTCACCAATTTCTTTGCTACTCCTAACAAAACAATGTTCAGAGTTACAGACCACAAATTCACAATCTGCTTCACCGACTTAAGCATCCTCACTCAGAACTATCTAACCTAATGCCTTCACATCATCTCCTATAGCAATATGATGACCATCTTGACATGTGCAGATATTATCGGTCACCTAAAGCTCATTAATGGCCAGAATCTTCACGACCACCCAGTTTTAGAATCTGAAGGCAACCAAAAGAGGGGAGTATCAGTCCACCTGCAGCCTAGAGAGTAATCTAATTACTATACCCTTCTTGCCATCCAAACCTCTAATATGTAGTACAAATCTATGAACAACAAATTTAACACATCTATACATAACTAACAACTTACCAACACGTAGATATCTAACTTGTTCCACATGCATAATTATTCTTTATTATTACCTTATTCAACATGCATAATAATTATTTTCCCGTATCTCCAAAAGAAAGATAGATTCCACCTTATCTGAAGTCTCAGTCCAAGTCGTCTTCTTAATTTTCAGAAACTATTTTATTGACATGTATTTTATGGTGCTATATATTTATGTGCAGAGGACCAATTGTCAACATCTACCTCTGGGACAACACTGCCGTTGAGTTCTGCAAGAAACTTCAAGCAAGCGAAACACCTCCTGTAGTATGCTCCTGTAGTATGCTCCAGTTTCGCCGAGCAGACCACTGAATACCTAACTTGGTATGCTCCAGTTATCCCTAATTTTAAGTATCTCCGTCCACTTTCAAATTTACTATAACACTGACTACAATTCCAGGCTACGTGATAATGCTAGCAACGTCAGTGTTAATGCATCTGAGATCACCAAGGTTGAAACTCTCACTATTGGTGAAATTTTCCAGTTCCTGCAAAAAAACCAGCCCAGGTATTTTCACATCTCGGACTACCAACAATTAGTTTAATTAGAAAAGAATAGACGTTAGTTATTAATCCGTCCTCACCAATGTTAATAGTGTAAAGCAAACACCACATTCATATTTAATATCTCCCAGGATCTCAAATGTCTATTCAGTTTTAAACAACCACTAGACCACTAAGTCTTTGAGGGTTTATAGATTCCACTCTTTACATTCTGACATGGCAGCATCACTCGGCTACAACAAGCTCACCAATGCCGTACTTTCATACTAACTTCTCCTCATTTAAATATAACAGAAGGCAAACTTCCATTGCACAGCAACCATTGATGCTGTGGAACAACTTAAAAGCTGGTACTACATTGCCTGCACTACATGCAACACAAAAGCAATCCGAGGACCTACTTCATTAGTGTGCAACAAATGCAACAACCACAATGCTATTGGAGTAATCAAGTACGTACAGCAGATTCTCACTTACTATAATTTGTTAAATGTAATCAAATTGCTATTTTGACACAGGTATCGGGTCGAGATATCCGTCTCCGACAATAACAACAAAGCCACGTTTGTTCTCCTCGATGATGCTGGAACTCAGCTAATCGGGAGAAAAGCTGCAGAGATAGTTGAAGACTACGTCGACGTAAGTAACTACATTTCTTAATCCAAAGTAAATAAAAAACATCACCAGACTGCATCTAGCTCATTTTTTGCAGGCTGTTGGGGTTGGCGGTGCTGGAGATAACATACCACTCCCAGAAAGCTTGAATGATGCAATTGCCAAGACATACATATTCAAGGTGAAAGTGGATGAATACAACTTTAGTGCTGCTAGGCAAACTATCACTGTGACTAAGATTGTCCAGCCAGCTGATCTCCCCAAAATGCCTTCACCAAATACAAGAGCGGAGCTTGAAGACAAAAACAGCGACACACTGCCACAGACTAAGAGCACTAAGTGGGACCTCCAGATGGGTGACATGGCAACTAGCACCAACACCATTGCCTCCAGCGAAGAGAAAACACAAGGGAAGAACAAAAAGACTAGCCTTGGCAGTGAAGAAACCGATGAAAACAAGCGTCCCCGGAAGAATACTAAATACTAGGAACCAACACCATAAATTCCCAAAAATAATTAAGTGCACTTTCTTATAGTTATATTAATCTGAATATCAATGTCCGCACAGGGCCTGTTTTCTTCTTCTCCTTCAGTTATATATCGATTTGCAATTTATTTTTTAAAATTTAGAGTAATTATATGAATTTAAACTAACGATTACAACTCTCTATCACTTTTTATGATGGATGTATATCAATCTGCGTTCCATGATTTTTATAAAAGGTTTCCCATCATGATTGCAGGAAATATATTTAATATATAGCTAATCCGATTTTGATTTATCAATTATTATTTTAAACGTTTGTATCTGTTTAAACCATTACGAGAGCGTCAAGTTAGGGATCCACTAACTTAAATATTAAATTCCTTAATAAATTTAGTCACCAGAAGAACGAAACGTATTACCATTCCAACATTATCTCTGTCATTCTTTTTTGAAAAAGGATCCCAAATATCACCCTATAGACAGCACCAATCATTGATTTGGAGATTCACTTTCAATACACGTTGACTAAAAACGTTAAAAAATATTTAAATGTATTATACCATAAATCAGGCAATACACACCTATTAAACTGAACACAAATCCTATGAAAACAACCCCATAAAAAAATTAAAAAACACTACTACACAGACCTCCAAATAAACACCAGATTTCAGCATATACAAGAACACTATCTTTGAAGACTACATCATCTACACATTCACCACCTCCTACCAAAAACAACCGGTGAATGAGGAGGGAAAGAAATACGTTTACAAAATGAATCCAACTATATATCTGCTCCACATGATTTCCACAACAAAAACTAATGATATGTATTGGCAAACTACCAGAAGGTGACAACTAAGCAGAGAGAGGACAAATTTCACAGCCATGCGGAAGCCAGAGAACCCGAAAACTAGAGGTCGACTATTAAACTTTTTACATGTATGAAATAAGGAAAACCAAACCTCAATTCCTATTCTGAACTACAGATACATCAACCAACTTAACACAACCACGGAGAAGAGGCCGCCCCCGGGATCTCAAAACAAGTCCGACAAACAAAATATTAGTACTCCAGGTCCCGAAGTAGATCCTCCACCACTTCAGCACCACCATGTTTTCGAAAATATTTCTCACCATTTTCTTAAAGCTTCATCTGATGATAATATAATAATATTAATTTTCAGCATTTTCTTTTTTTTTCAAATAACTATATTTCGACTTCTAAATTATGTTTGCATAAGTTACATTAATTTAATACACTACTACTCACCGTCACAGTTTAGAAAAAATATATATATCTGCATTTCATGCATTTCGAGGAGATTACCTTTCATGTTTCAATAATCAATTAATGTAGCCAATCTTATATGGAATGGATTATTCGAATTTTTAAAAATTTGTAAATGTGGAAATCAATAGGTAAGCACTAAGTAAGGAATTGGAATACTTAATTATTTATATACTTAAAGAAATTTTCGATACAGAAGACATAGACAGATTTTGATTTCACAACTATTTTTAAGCGTTATCAACTTATAAAACTGGATATGATGATATAAGAAAGAATCTAAGGATTTAGGGAGATCCACAAAATCATGAATTTTTGGGCCAGCAAGAAAGACCAAATTTTTAACCCCTAAAGTGTGAATATATAATGTCCCACATCGACAAAATTACAAAAATTAGAAGGAAAAATTACACTATAAATAAAAGTCATTATCCCCTAATTTGTCTCATACCACATGAGAGGTTACAATTGGGCTTCATTATAGTTCAATATTTTCTAAAAAAAAACATTATAAACGTTCAAAACTGCTTATAAGATTTTAAAAAAAAACCGATTTTAAGCTTGAAAAAATCGATCTTCTTTTTTTAGGAAAAATCGATCTTATGCTTAAACAAAATTGATTCTCGGCAGAAAAGATCAATTAAGGGCATTATTTTCAACTCTAACGGCGTTCAAAGTTACATCATCTACAACACCTTCTCAAAAAATAAGGTCAAAGAGGAGGATAAAGTGTTTGTTTATGGGTGTACAAATATAGTATTCTCTGGTCGCATGTTTGTCCAAAAACCATACTAATACTACTGATATGTCTTCCCAAACAAACAGGTTGTAACAATTAATCACAGTGAGGATCAAATCCACTGCCATGCGTAAACCACATCATCATAACCACAAACAGGAAACTAAAGGTGAATTCAGTCAACCTCTTATAGATATCAAAAAAGACACCCCAACTTTCCATTCATATTTTTTGAATTTCAGATCCATCAAATGACTTACCACAAACGCGGAGAAGAGGACGGCCACCTGGTTCTCGAAACAAAACACACACAGAAAATATTAATACTGCAGGTAAGTCCCCCAAAATTGCATGGTGGAAGATAGTGGAGAATCTTAAAAAAAAAATAGTTGGGGGCATAATTTAATAAGCAAAAAAAAATAAAAAAGTTGGGGGCGAATCGCCTTTTATAGTTAATATATATATATATTTTTGTTTGAAAGGTAATATTATATTTTATTTTCATTAAAATAAACTGAAAACATAATATGGCTAAGAAAACTTCACAAACAAAAGAACTACTATAAATAAAGTGTAAGAAACTTAATTAAAGAGTTCTTCACACATTGGTTTCTTGCAAGATGTGATTCAATTAGTATGTAAACGTTGGTTACAACTTACAATCTTTTAGAAGAAAATTCCGCAAACAAAATTGAAATCGGTTTTGAACGAGAAATCTATCACATATATAGAAGACGACATCAATTAAAACCACAATGCAAAAGAATACACCATTTCTTATACGCACAACACAAATACATGAAACTAACATCTACAACATCCTTTCAACAGAATCCTCAAGAGCCGGTAATCAACCACGGAAACGAAGACGCCCTTCAGGATCATGCAATCAACCTAAAGGTATTTAACGCAACATTGGCTGAGTCAACTCTTAAAGTCTAATCGGTACAGAAAAAAACCCAATATTCAATCTTATTTATGCCAAATTAAAAAATGTACAACCACAATCACCCGAAACTGAATGGATTCTTAAATTAAAAACAGATCGTACTCATAATATAGATTACAAATTCAAATTTTACACAGGCCAAGTGAGAAGCATATGTGAAGGACCCCCATCTGCATCAAACCTATACAATTGTAAGTACTTCTTCGTAGTATAATTAAGCTACATACAATACGCAAATATCTATTTAATATATAAGTCAACATTTCAATACCTTATTTAATCAAAAATATATACAACTCTTTCAGGTGGATGTGATATATGTGCTCTCTATGGTATAATACAATTACCTTCAAATCTACAACCACATTAAATATAAAAATTAGAGAATAACAATACCTTATCTTCTGTAGTTCGACGCAAAAACGCACGAGCAATGAGAAAAGCAATTCTACTATCTAAACGTGCAACTCAAGAGCTAAAAGGTATCTCCAATAATTTAATACAATTATTTCCAAGCTATATTAACACATTCTCTTAAAAAAAATGTTAACAGCTTCAACTATGACGTCTATGACATCAGAACGCCAGAGATCAAATAACAGCTCCAAAGGTACTATATTACATCAAATAATATTTAAATTATGAAAGAGTATTACAAAAGATTTTAGAGTGGTGGGAAATTATTATTAATATATGTTTCTCGCTCAGAAATGAATTATTAACAATACGTCTGGAAAAAATTATTATATTATTAACAATAACTAACAGAAAAAATCATAAAACACAGCTACCACTTCAAAGAACAAGGAAAACAACCTTCTGGACTGTACATTTTGTAGTGCGTTAGTTTGGGCCTCGGAAAGCACAGGAAGAGATCGAAAAACCGGAGCTCTTACGTACACAATTTGTTGCAACCAAGGAAAAATAAAACTTCCGCCAGTAAAACAACCATCACCTGTTCTTGAAGACCTATTAAACTGTGCCTGGTTTCGAGAAGCAATTCGAATATACAACGCTGTTTTGGCATTCACATCCATTGGAGCGAAAATTGATTACAGTGTCGTATATAGACCAGGCCCATTCACATTTAGAATTCAAGGTCAAAACTATCACCGCATAGGCTCCCTTCTGCCAACGCCAGGTCAACCACCCAAATACCTCCAGCTTTACATCTTTGACACTAAAAATGAAGTCAGGAACCGCATAAACGCAGTAACCCAAAATGCAACAGATGGAAAACTAGATGAGGCAACAGTAACCCATCTAATTCAGATGATCGATGCACACAATTGTCTTGCCAAGATTTTTCGGAGAGCACGTGATATCTTCGAGTCTAACAGCGAAGAAGAATTCACAATCCGATTAATCTCACAGAAAGGAAAAGGAAAGCAATATGACACACCCGAAACCAATGAGGTCGCCGGTCTAATTGTTGGTGACATGTCTACTACCATTGGGGAAAGAGATGTCATCCTGCAGTTGCAATCAGGTCATCTACAAGAAATCAGAGATGATCACCCACTGTATATGAGCTTGCAATACCTGCTACTATTTCCTTATGGTGAGTATGGATTCCACACAGAAATACCTATGAAAGTGGATGACGTAAACCCAAGAAAAAGAGAGTTCTTGAGCATTTGTCAGTTTTACGCTTATCAAATCCAGACACGTTTGAAAGAAGGAATGACAATAGTAAAGGGAGGTCGCCTTCTTCATCAATACGTGGTAGATGCATATACTGCTATTGAACAAGAAAGACTTCGCTGGGCCAGAAACAATCAAGCCCAACTCAGAGCTGATCTTTACAATAATGTATGTGATGTTGTAGAAAAAGGTGACACAGATGCCAAAAAATAGGAAAACGATTTATCTTGCCACCAAGTTTTACTGGGGGACCTCGCTATCTGGTTGAAAAGTATCATGACGCAATGGCAATCTGTAGACAATATGGAAATCCAGATTTGTTTATCACAATGACAGCTAATCCAAATTGGAAAGAGATAAAACACCATCTAGCAGCATATGGTGGTGCATCTCCCAATGATAGACCTGATATTCAGTGTCGCGTCTTCAAAATGAAGTTAGACGAGCTGTTGGAAAATTTAAAGAAAGGAACTTTCTTCAAACCATACACTGCTGGTATGCTGGCAATTCTAATAGCACAACATTCTTTATTTATATATATATATATATATATATATATATATTATATATAATCATAATAAATGATACATAATTATATAAAAGACATTGCCAATGGAACTAAAAACATTTCCTAACTTATTCTATATATTTTCCAGTTATCCACAGAATCGAATTCCAAAAAAGAGGTCTCCCACACGCTCATATACTAATGTGGTTTGGAAAGTCAACTAAAACACCAAAACCTGAAGATGTTGATGCAATAATTTCGGCTGAACTCCCCTCTAAAGATAAAGATCCAGAAGGGTATGATCTGGTAGCAAAATACATGATGCATGGTCTGTGTGGATTAGACAGACCTCGATCCCCATGCATGGAGAAACAGATTTGTACCAAAAAGTTTCCACGCCCTTATACTAATCATACAACGATCGACAAATCAGGATACATAATTTACCGTCGACGTCAATTTGATGAAGATTATGTCATGAAAGAGGGCACGAGGTTGGATAATAAATATGTTATCCCGCATAACATGGCTATTCTGAAAAAGTTTAAGGCACACATTAATGTTGAGTGGTGCAACAGAACAACTGCAATAAAGTACCTCTTCAAATACATTACTAAAGGAGTTGATAAGGCCACTGTAGTAATTGAGAAGGGAAATGATTCCGGTTCAAGTGTCGAGGGAAAAAGTACAACCATGAAACCGAGAAATGAGATACAAGAGTACCTAGATTGCCGGTACTTATCAGCACACGAAGCTATGTGGAGAACCTTTGGTTACCACATACACAAACGAAAGCCTTCCGTCCAAAAATTAATCATCCATTTGCCTGGCCAACAAAATGTCACCTACAAAGACACAGACAATCTAGATAATGTTCTGCAGAGACCGGGAATTGATCAAACTATGCTCACAGAGTATTTTGAACTAAACAAAAGATCAGAAAAGGCCCAAAATCGGACATATGTTCAAATACCAGAACATTTTGTGTGGGATCAAGCATTGAAGATATGGACCGAGCTGAAAAAAGGAGAAGCCATTAGCCGATTAGTTACAATACATCCAAACTCAGGTGATCTATACTACTTAAGGATAATACTTAATGAGGTTAAAGGAGCACAAAGTTTTGAAGAACTACGAATAGTTAACAACTGCCTACATCTTGATTACAAAGCGGCTTGCTATGCAAAAGGATTGCTGGACAATGACAAAGAATGGCATGCTGCAATGGAAGAAACAAATACTTGGGCAACACCGTTTCAACTACGACAGATGTTTGTAACACTGCTCATATATTGCGAGGTTGGTAACCCTAAAGAACTCTGGAAGCGTTGTTGGAAAACATTAAGCGAGGACATCACATATAGGAAACAAGCTGTTTTCACACATAACAACCTAAACTTAGGTGATGTTGAGCTAGAGCAATACACATTGATAGAGGTGGAAAAGATTTTACATCAGCACTAACGGACATTAAAAGAGTTTACAGGGATGCCCCAACCAGATCCAAACCTATTGAAAGAAGTAGGGAACACTCTATGGAAAGAAGAAATGAAATACAGTACCGCAGAACAGAATGACGAACATGTAGCCCTATTTAAACAGCTTAACCCAGAACAGAGAACAATATATGATGCAGTGATGGATTCAATTGAAAATCATCGTGGTAAGCTATTCTTCGTTTATGGACCTGGCGGGACAGGGAAAACATTTCTATATAGGACCATTATTTCAAAGATACGATCAACAAAAGGGATTGTATTGCCAGTGGCATCTTCAGGGATTGCAGCACTGCTCCTATCTGGTGGTAGAACGGCCCATTCACGGTTCAAGATTCCATTTGACGTTACTGGACAATCGGTGTGCCATATAATGCCAGGTACAATGCTTGCAGAACTAATCAAGAAAACTGATCTTATCATTTGGGATGAAGCACCAATGGCACATAGACACACTTTTGAGGCTTTAGACAGAACTTTGAAAGATATAATGGGTCATGACAATCCAGAAGCGAAGGAACAAACATTCGGAGGGAAAACAGTTCTTCTAGGAGGAGATTTCAGGCAGATATTACCAGTTATACCACAAGGTACTCGGGCAGACACGGTTATGGCATCTATTAGCGAATCATATCTGTGGGAGTCTTGCCAAAAGTATATTTTGAAGAAAAATATGAGACTTCAAGATTCAGATGGTGAATTTGCTAATTGGGTACTAAGAGTTGGGGACGGAGACGCCCCTACAATTCAAACCGATCATGACATTTCAGATGATGGGCAGATGGTGGTGGTTGACAACCATTTTTTAAGGGTATCCAGTGGAAACACACTTAAAGAAATCATTGACGCAGCATATGGCAATCATATTGTCTCGAAAACAAACAAAGAATACTACACAGAAAGAGCCATACTCACTCCATGAAATGAGACGGTTGATGAAATCAATAGATACATGATATCGCAAGTACAAGGGGAGTGCAAGGAGTATCTGAGTTTGGATAGCTTTGGCATAACAGATACAAAATCCCCACAGAACGAAACATTGTATGCTGTAGAATATCTAAACTCATTAGAGTTTCCTGGTTTGCCATCACATAAGATTTCTTTAAAAATTGGCGTACCTATCATGCTGCTGAGGAATATCAATCAAAAGGAAGGTTTGTGTAATGGAACAAGGCTTATCATAACATATATATGGGTGATCGAGTTATTGAGGGTGAAATAGTAACTGGGAGTCATGTTGGTAAGAGAGTATTGCTACCAAGAATTATTTTATCCCCACCAGACACAAGGCACCCATTCACTCTAAGAAGAAGGCAATTCCCAATAAGAATCTGCTATGCTATGACGATCAATAAAAGCTAAGGACAAAGCTTAAAATCAGTTCTGTTATACTTACCCAAACCGGTGTTCACTCATGGGCAATTATATGTTGCTCTGTCAAGAGTAACAACAAAGAAAGGGCTAACCATCGTACAAAAAGAAGGTTCACCAAAAGATGCCGTTAAAAACATTGTATACAAGGAAATATACAATGGTCTCACAACCTAACAAGGTAAGTCAGTGAAACACCCAACCAAACAAAAAAAAAATCCATTATTTTTTTCCCAAACAGCAAATGACGATATATTCTTATACAAATCTTACTAACACTTAAAAATTTATTATGCCCAACGATTAGGAAGAAAGAGATGACAAAGACATTGCTGTTTGCATTGCTCATCTTCAGCAAACATTACACTGGTTAGAATTTTCTATTTAGTCTTCTATATAAATTACTTATGATATTTGTTTATTCATTTAACTTACATCTCTATCATAGAAAAGAAATAACAGGAAAACAACGTTCGGCAAATGAGTGATTCTATGTCATCTTTAAAAGGATAGTCAAACTATTTAATACTTAATGTAAGTTTTTAATTCTCATCCAATACCAACATTAATAAATTAGAACATGAATAAAACTAAAACCGTGATTTTTCTATACAGGTAGCTTCATGCGGATAACACCTTCCAAACCAGGAGTTCCTGAACCAGTTCTTACAACATTTTAACTACTTCTTCTCTTTTACGTTTAGTTGTATCAAATTACAACCAGTTTATTATACTATACACTTTCTCATCAGTTATTTATAGACGTTGGATATGGAATTTCACCATTGAACTAACCATTTCGGTTTTTGATATTTTTCTAATTTGTCAACTGTCCATTTTAATTTGCGTTAAATTTAAATACAATGAAAAATTTATACGTAACCCAAATTGCTCAAACAAAAAATGAAGATAAAATTACTAAAGGGAAAACAGCAGCTACATTCAACTACCGTAACAAGACTTTTATTTGATGAAGCGGTGAACATTTTCTGATAGAAATGAAAAAAGGGAAAATTATATCATTATGCCGCAGATGATGTAATGAATCTAATTACTAAACTAAACCTCCATTGTTATAACAACCTGTTATGTTATAGACAAAAACATAGACATGGACAAATAAAATAATATATCAAAAAATATTAAACATATTTACAAACAAAAATAAAATAAAATAAAAAATCAATACGAAACAACCCGGGGCAATGCCTAGTAATACTAGTAGTAAATAAATCTTGACAAACCTATCGTTATACCATTCTTGCAAAAAAAATTTTCAATACACTTAAAAGTATTTTATATGTACATAATTATCGATTACCATCCTAGTATTACCGGTTTTCCTTTAACACTACATTAGTATCGGTTTCTGGTTCGAATCCCACGCTGGACCGAGATCTGTTTTTTGTTAAAAGAATTTTAATACACTTAAAAGTATTTTATCTGTCCATAATTATTGATTACCACCCTAGCATTGCTGGTTTCCCTTTAACACTACATTAGTATCGGTCCTGGGTTTGAATCCCACATTGGACCGGGAACGTCTTTTTATAAAAAAAAAGTGATCTTTAAATGAAAATTTTACACGAGTAAGCTTCTTCGATCTCTTTATGAACCCAGCTAATTTTGTGAAACCTATTCGTTTATCCATATAAAAACATATTTGAAGTCAATTTCACCTCATTTTTCTCACCCACAAAGGTAAGTCGTGTCGTTTTGGGGATTTTAACACCAGCAAATGTATACTTCAATTTGATTACTGATTGAACACATTCTGCGATTTGTCTAATTTTGATTTGTAGGCGATGAGCAATGTTTCCTCAGGTTCATCATCGAGATCCGTATGAGGTATCTTGAGAAGATGTGTTTGTGGAGAGAACATCGTGTTACATGTATCAACAACAGATAAAAGTCCTAATCAAAAGTTTTACAAATGATTGGTCTCAAAACAAGGTGACTACGGTCATGTTTTCAATTGGGCCAAAGAAGCACGGTTGGAAAATTTTGATATCCTATCCGAGAATCAGTTGATGTTATTTAAGGACATGAAGAATATCGTCATTGCAGAGAATACTATAATGGAGAAAGTTCAGAAGATTGTGGAGAAGAATCAGAAGTTGAAGCATCAATTAGAAGGTCTCAAGGCATCAGCGAGAAAAATAGTTTTAAGGTCCACCGGGGGTGAGAGTCGGGCAGGTAAAACATATGTTTCCCGCGGGTGAGAGTCTTCCGGGACTGGTGAACTGGGTCAACTTGTTCTCCATGTATCTTTTGATTGCACCGTTGGATCTTTTTGATGTAAAGTGCTATGGAAATCTGGTTGTATCCTCTTGATTGTCTCCAAATTTGAGCTGGATCGGACGGTGAGAAAGTCTTCATTTGAAGCTGAACTTCTGACGGTCTGACTATGAGATAAAAATGTTGATTTCTTCTATTTTGCCATCATATTCTCTAAGTTTCCTGAAAAGAGCCATGAAACCACAAATACATGGAAATCATAATAAAATTTCCTAAAACAAAGTAAAACCTTAGAAAAAGCGTTTGAAATCAATGGTGAAAAGTAGTCAAAATCAGGTGTTATCACACATGTCCCACTCTTGTGTCATTCCATATCACAATGACTGCACTTATATTTTTTAGTCCTTTGTAAATCCTGTGAATTACGTATCACGTCTTCAACCGTCTCATATCTTCGTGTTTCTGGTGCAATAACTTTGGAATTTTCAACGTCCAATGGGACCATCCATGCATCCTCAGGAACGCTTATTGGATTAAATTTTTTTTTCGTAAGGCGTTCTCCATACAGCAGTGATATACCTATAATTCAATGTATTCTCAGATGAGGACCCAAAATGAAAATCAGATTGTTAGAGTATACCTTTCATCAGTAAGTGTGTGTAGTTCCTTGTTCACCAAAAAAGCAACTTTGATTGCATGTCTGCAAGGATTTTTAAAAAGTTGTACTTACCACAAGTACACATCCTTCGCTCCAGGTCAACTAGACAATCGAATTATCTCCTTTAACCGTAAATCGATTCAAACATTAAATGGTTGAACAATCAAAATTGTCTCCCTTTTCAATCCTCTTGTCAATTTTTTTCTCGATCTCAATGGTTAAAGGGGCATTATGCTTTGAGATTAGTCTTCTTTGATCATAAAATCATTGCGTTAACATTTCTCTGATACTGTCCAACAAAGGAATTACAAGAAACTCTTTGGGTGATAGCAAAACAGAATTTAGCGATTCAGCTGGGTTAGTGGTTCGAATATCATATCTAAATCCAGGAAATTTACAGTGCGCTCACTTTTCCACATCAGCGTCCAGCAAATATTTTCTAACAAGCAGACTAATATTGAAAATATCGTTGAATCTCCTCTCAAATTCAGCAACCCTATATTCTTTAGACGCTTTTGCATTTAACCAATCAAACCTTTTGTCTTGAAATGGGTTACCACATTATTCAACAAATGATGTATGCAAATTCCATGTGAAAAGTGCGGGTAAACTTTAGCTAGTGTTTTAGTAACGGACAAATTCCTATCTGACACAAAAGCTCAACCTTGTCCAGCACCAATAACGACTAAAAGTTGCCTGAAAAACCACTCCCAAGATCGATCAATCTCTGAATCAATAACCTCAAATGCTATTGGATACAAGATGGAGTTACCAACTAAAGCTGTAGCAACAAGCAGCACACTTTTGTATTTTCTTTTCAAAAACGTACGATCAACAACAATAACCCTACGCATGGCTCTATAGAAACCTCTAACTGACTGACCAAAAGAAATAAATAGATATTTGAATCTACTATCAGAATCAGTTTTGAATTGAGTATGCGTACACGGATTACCTTCTTTCAACATGTGCAAATATTTGAGAAGTTTACCATAACATTTCTCAGGAATTCCTCTAGCAACATTAACTGCATACTCACGCGAATCCCAAGCATGTGTGTAAGAGATATCGCATCCATGCTCACTTCGCATAATTTGCATGATTTCTCATGGTTTTGGTCCTTATTTAACACATTCATACCTATGCGAAGTCTGATTGTTTTCGCTGAAGCTTTCCTACCGATATTTTTTTATTTGAAGGAGCATATGTATGCGCAGCCACATACTTGTTGATTTTGAAATAGGTTGAGCCCTCTAAATATTCTGCATGAACACTCCATCTGCACACTATCTTTGCAGCAAATTGACCAGAATTTTATTGCAGATTGCTTCACATAATAATCAAAGTTATGCTTCATTGCGCATGTTTCCAGAGTTGTCTTCATATAGTTTTTGCTTTTAAAAAGTTTCTCCTTCTTGACAGAATCTACCAACCAACACGGAGATTCTGTGTGACTTTCTTCTTTGTCTTCACCAAGCAAGATATCGTCACCATCCTCGCCAACACCTTCAAAGTTACGAGCACTTGTTGTGAAGTTATCATTTTGCTGCTCTAAAACTAACGCTACAGCCTTTTCCTGTCCTTGATCATCGCTTACTCTACTGCCTGAGTCAGATGGCTCTTTATTCAAATCAATGTTGACAAGTTTGGTTCTTATAGCAGATGCAGATGTAAGTGTCACACATAGTCGGATAGAAGGATTTTCCTTTGCATATCCAACAAAAATTTTTATTTGCCGATCATTTGTAATAATGACTAGCGGAAACCCTGATTTATCAGTGCAATCACTAGGTAGATAACTGATCTTAACATGCTGATCGACGATTCCATAGTCCTCCAACACCATCATTTTTAAATCCTCAAAACTGGTACTTGATTCCAAAGTTAGTAATCTTCCTCCTTTCTCTTCATCGATAATAAAATTCCACTCTTTCGTCATACCCGATTTCCAGAGACCACATGTTACGTAGGTATATAACATATTTTAAGGAGATTAGCAAAAAAAAAAAAGAAGTAAAAACTGTGAAAAAAACGTGAAAGAAGGTGTGCTGAAGGAGGAGAAAAACGTGAAGGAAGTGGAGAAGAAATGTAGCCAAAAGTCATTTACCTAAAAAAACATTTTTAAAAAATTAGGAAATTAAATAATTTGAAAAGAAAAAATATATACATCTGTTGATTTTAGACACCTGATCCTATATTTTTGGAGATTTTGTTAACCGCTTTGTAGAATAAGTATTCTACAATTGTAGAACACAGATTTAATTGTAAAAATATAATTCCGCTAAGTTGTAGAAAAATGAACAGGTTATAGAATATAGCTTTATAACTTTGTAGAATATAGAGAAAACTGTATAATCAATTCTATCTCGGAAACTGTAGAGAATATAGAGAAAACTGTAGAAAATCAATTGGCTCCAGCCACTGCTTCACTCCATTATCTCGGAAACTCAATCCGCTTTTGTGCCGGGAAGAGCTATTTCTGATAACATGATGATCACGCATTAGACTCTGCACTTCCTTAAGAGATCTAAAGCCAAAAAACATTTTTCTATGACTGTTAAGACCAATATGAGCAAAGCATACGATCGTTTCGAATGACACTTCAGGTTCAACTCGGCTTCCACCACATTTGTGTCAACTGGGTGATGCAATGCATTACAACCGTATCATACTCATATCTCATCAATGACTCGGCTCTAGGGAATGTCTTGCCTCAACGAGGAATTCGACAAGGTGATCCACTATCTTCTTACATCTTCATTTTGTGTGGAGAAGTTCTCTCCGGACTTTTCCGAACTACACAAGCTAAGGGATCCCTCTCCGGTATCAGAGTGGCGAAACAGATCCCAAGAGTGAACCATTTACTCTTTGCTGATGACATGATGTTTTTCTGACAAACATCCACCAAAGCATGTTCAACACTCAAGGAAATCTTCCGAAAATACGAAAAAAGCATCGGGCCAAGTGATCAATACGCAAAAATCAGCGATCACCTTCTCATCGAGAACTCTTCTAGAGGTTGGTGAAAGATTAAAAGCTGCACTTAGCATTGAGAAGGAGGGTGGCCAAGGAAAGTACTTAGGTATCCTGGAGTACTTTGGCCAGAGGAAAAAAGACCTCTTTACACAGATTATAGACCGAATCAGGCAAAAAGTTGTTGGGTGGTTGACACGCTTCTTATCTAATACTGGAAAGATGATAATGCTGAAATCAGTTCTCTCATCAATTCCCTCATACTTAATGTCTTGTTTCAAACTCCCCTCAAGCCTTTGTAAAATAATAAAATCAGCCATGACAAGATTCTGGTGGGATTCAAAGGTGGATAAGAAAAAGATGTGTTGGGTGGTCTGGTCCAACTCTGACAACAGCCTCTCATGGGTGGAGAAGCATCATGATAGGAAGAGATCTCCTAAAGAACAACATTGGGAAAGCTATTGGAAATAGAAAGGGCACTAAAATCTGGACTGAATCGTGGCTCTCTACCACAGCAATACGACAACCGATGGGGCCACCTACAAAGGAGACTCTTGATCTCCATGTATCTGATCTGATGCGGCCAAACTCCTCGGAGTGGGATAGCTCTTTGCTACAAGAAATACTACCGTCACATGTGGAACAAATCCTCAGCCTTAAAACAAGCAGAGAATATTTGGCTCTCAAATAAGTCTGGAATCTACACCACCAAGTCAGGCTATCACTCTGCTTTTAACGCAAGGACACAACAAGAAGCACAACAGGGGATATCACCACCCATTAACTGGAATGCCGACATATGGAATGGAAAAATCTCTCCAAAACTCTTCCCATTGGATCAAATTTACTAGCGAGAGGTCTTTCCAATTTAACAAACTGCATACACTGTGGAGAACTCGAGGCGGCGAACCACCTTCTCCTCCACTGTGAATTTTCTCGGCAAGTATGGATGCAAGCCCCTTTTAAGTTCAGCATCGACTCAAGTATGATCCTCGATCTTGTTACAGGGATAAAAGCTTCAAAAACATGGATTTGTGCACCACCGACAGGAGTTTCATCGGGCCATCTATTCCCATGGATCTGTTGGGCTATATGGGCAGCTAGAAATCATTTTCTGTTTGAAAACAGAGTCTTCTCACCGTCGGATACGATCACAAAGGCAGTCAGGGAAGCTATAAAGTGGCAAATGGCACAGATGACTGAGAAGCCTTTCTGCCAACAAGACCCTTACAGGATGGAGGAACCAACCCTGGACTCACGCCAGATCATCTGTCAAACAGGTGCGGCATGAAAAAATTCTTTAAAATATTTTGTTTCCAAAAAGTTAGTAAAAAAAACTATTTTTTCCTTTTAGAATTTTTTTCAAAATTTTTAGATTTTAAAAATATTTTTTCAATTTTTCGGAATTAATTAAAAAGGATCTATCAGTCCAAAAATGATAAAACTTAAAAAAAGTACTAAGACAATACTATGGTTTTTTGTCCTAATAAATACAATTGCCCCAACATGATTTTGTGTAATTTTCATTAGTATTGACTAATGTCTAATTGTACTTGATTTTAACTTTAAAGATTCATTTATAGAGATTTTAAAAATGTCTCCATTTATACACTACAAATACATTTATGGAGAGATTTGACTTGTATATACCCTCTAATATCTTCTATTATTATTTGACAAGGACACATTAAAAAAGATCTTTGTGTCATCTGTGATTTACAATTGTGTCATGCTGAGGTGTCAAGCTTAGAGAGCTTCTCAGAATTATATTAAAAGTAGTCTCTAATTACTAGAATAATTACAATTCTTCCATTTTAGACCAAAACAACCGTTTATATTATTTTATCTTATATTTTAATATATTATCATATACTACTATGTTTATATATTTGCATAATTCACAAATTTAATATATATACATAATATAAAGTATAATGATATTACAACTATATTTTGAGGCATGTTATTATTATCATAAATGCATTTTTAATTATATAATAATATTACAACTATTTATTAATATATTATGAATGTATTTTATATGCGTTAATAAATACAAGAATATTTGACAAAAAAATCAAAGTTCAAGAACATGTATTTGCAGATCATAATTTTTGGTGTCTTGAAAAAAAAATTTTATGATTACATATATATTTACTAGAGAGGTCCATATATAACCTGTCCAATACGTCAATTATGTCTAATATATTTAAATGATTATGCCAGTAAAATTATAGACCTTCAACTAGACATATATATTACGTTTCAGTAAAATATTTATTATATAATGATATTACAACTATTTATTAATATATTATGTATGTATTTTAATAATGTAATTTATATGCGTTAAACAAATTAGAAAAACATTTAATAAAAGAAACAAACAAAAAAGAGTAATAATATAGTTTATACCAATATAATCTA
This sequence comes from Eutrema salsugineum, assembly GCF_000478725.1. NCBI lineage: Eukaryota > Viridiplantae > Streptophyta > Magnoliopsida > Brassicales > Brassicaceae > Eutrema > Eutrema salsugineum. The sequence goes on along the minus strand of NW_006256686.1, from coordinate 5,823,953 downwards.
TTTGTTTCACAATTTTAAGTTTTTAGTGTTCATATTTAATTTCAAACTTGAATATTGTAAAAAAAATTATAAATATCTCACTCTGTGCAAAGCACGGATTACTACCTAGATTGTATTAATTCTCCACAATTTGAGTAATTGATACCAATCCTAGACCTATCACACTATAAATTTATGGTTATATGGCTAAATACTACGAATCAATCGCAAACTTTCTTAAAACTGAAAACTACATATTTGTTTCACAAACTTAAACTTAGTCCTTTTCAAATTTTCGGGGGAAAAAAATTACTATATCTGCTTATCGACCAAAATAAAAACAATTACTATCTCAGCTAATTAAATTATTTAGTGTTAAAATATTCTAGTCAATGCCACTGAGAATTCATTATTTTTAATTTTCTTCGCTATTAAATTCTCTGTTACAACAACATTTGCTTTTATTTTTTTTTAAATAGAAATAAACACTTGTAGAAAATATGATATAGTGTTTGAATTTTGACGAGTATTGACTAATGATTAATAGTACTTGATTTTATCTTAACTCCATCTTTTCAAAAAAGGAATTTTAACTATAAAAATTCATTTATAGAGATTTTTAAAAATCTCTAAATTTCTCATACATTAAAACCTCTCCATTTATACACTACAAATACATATATAAAGAGATTTGACTAGTATATACCCTCCAATACGTGTAATGTATTTATTCTCCAAATTTTGGCTAGAATTGACACCAATCCTAGACCTGCCACACTATATAAATGTATGGTTATATGGCTAATGAATCAATCACAAACTTTCACAAAACTAAAAACTTCACAGTTGAAATTTCCATACCAATTAAACTTGAAAATGAAGAACGTTTCCCTCAAGCTTCCACTCTTGATTTTCATTTTGGTCATTACATCTAGTAAGTATTTTATATGTATTTATCTATTTATTTAAGAAAAAATGATGAAAAAAGTATCATCATACTGTATATCATTTTTTGTGCAACCATCATATATCATTTCTTAAAAATATTTTCAAATTATTTTAGTTAAAAGACAAAGATATTTAGTATATTATTACTAGAGAAACAAAATTCAACAATTTTGTTTATGCAAAAGATCTTGGAGCAGAAGCAAGAGAACCAAGTAGAGTCGAAGTTATCGCCGAAAGTTCAAATAACGCCGTCACTGCCGGGGCTATGGATCCGGCACATCCACCTTGCAAGAGAGACGTCGATTGTAGCTTTGAATGTCCTAAGGGAGGATTATGTAACGATCGCCTTGGCACATGTGACTGCTTCTAAGTACTTTAATCGCATTCTAATCTATTTTTTCAAATAAAACCTTACCCATCAAGTCTTTAGACTTTATAGTTTATATTCAAGATTAGTAAAAACCATATGCTTGAAATTTAATTTTCAAAGTTGATTCAATCCAAATAAAAACAAAACAGTTTTCAAGGTCTACACTTGAGGCCTCTCCTTGCCAATGATAATTTCTTAAACTATCAGAACACGGTACTATTTTCAAAATAAACTGCAAATTTGAGTCTTTCTTCGGACTTTATACTACTATCATTTGTAATTCAAGATTAGTTAGTACTTATAAGATTAATCAAAATAACTTGATTCAACCTAAAAATTCAACAAACAATTATCACCACTTTTTCAAGGTCTACACTTGAGGAGATCAATTTATTAGTATCTCATTTCTCCTTGTCAAAATATAAATTTCAATCTAATTAAAATCATTTGACATGAAATTAGCCACGTCCCACGTTCACGTATTTACCTTATTAGCACGATTCAATAACAATTGTGCCTAAGTTTGATACCCCTGATGATGTGGTCATCAGACAAGAGGCTGAACCAGAGCTCCATCAAACATCACACTCATGGTCCTACCAGAACACATGTGCCTTTCAATAAGCATACCGAATCAACCACAAAGATTCAGAGCATGAGATCACTTGTAAATCATTCTCAGCTCACCTAGAAGACGCCACAAAGTTGAATCAGCCGAATCAGAGTTCAAACAAAGAAGTTATTCAACTTACAAATCGGGTGATCTCCAACTTACCCGATTTGAACATGCATGTCCTAATTGGAGGTTTCCCACCAAACCAGGAGGAATTAAGCTTCGAACCGACTTGTTTTAGAATCTTGTTTCATCAGAGAATATGTGAAAATTGGAATCATACCAAAATCGGCTTTGGTTGGGAAGTTATTCAATTTCTAAACCAAACCATTCTCGACTTACCTTATTTGGAACCTTCCGAATTTGGGAGACTTCAAACGTATCTCTGGCGTCCAGGAGTGTTTAAAGTACATCTAGAGGCTCCTAATGATTTTATCACGTGCACCAGCAAGCATTGGATCAGGCGGATTCAATCTCTCTCACCCATACACGAAGACCTTCCATATTTGGTACCAAAAGCATTAAACAACATTGACCAACGACTCTCGATTTGATGCAAAGGAAGAGAGTTATTAGAATACTAACAAGTCATGAAATCATTCAGAAGCTGTCCAGATACAAGGAACCTCATGTTTTCCTTGTTTGGCCAAAAATTAGGTTTTAATGACTCTTATCAATCAAACCTTTGGGTTTTAATGACTTTTTCTTTTTGTAAAAACGTGTGAGACTTCTTTATAAGCTCACTCATTTCATTTGTAATAGACAGACTTGAAAATGAATTGAAATGAAACTTGTGTTTCCCCTTAAAGCTTTGTGTTTTCTCTCTCTTTAACACTTATGTTAGATTCCTTGTGTTCTTGAGTGTTTGTTCTTTCTTGTGTGTGATATTCACATAAGTTTGAGCATTGTATCAGAGACTTACCATTCCTCTGTATCATACATTCATTCCGCCAGCATTCCATTAAACGATCCTACACGAAAGGGTAACCGCCTGCGTGTCAGATCACTTCATCATCGACCATCACTTGACCAAAAGAAAAAGCGACCGCCTATCTTTGGTTCCATATCTATCCGGATCATAAGAATCACCACCGATTCTTATATCAACCCCTTGTCCTTGATCCGTACCTACTACAAAACGATTTGTTGCTTTGATCCTAGTTCCACCAAACTTGTTTTTGTTCTTGATCGGTTTTCTTTCTAGTACGTGTAACAAGAAAGTCTTTTATACTCCCTCCGTTTTTTTATAAGCTGTTTTGAAGGTTTTTTTTGTTTCACAATATATGTTGTTTTCACATTTCTATCCAACTTTTACTTTTATTGAATATTGTGTGACCAATTAAATTATCTAATTTTTTTATAATTGATTAAAGTAGTTTTAGTTTATACATTAAATAATATTGTTTTAAAGAAAAGTAAATTTCTTAATAGTTATGCTTTTAACCAAAAAAAAAAGTACGTATGAAGTACAATTTATTGTTGAATCAAAACATAAATTTGGAAATACTCCCAATAATTATCACTCTTTTTCAGCGAAAGATATGGATCTATATTTAGTTTTTTCTTTCCATGCTTGTCTGACTTAAAACTAATCTTGATTCTATGTTTACTTCATATTTTATAAATGCAATTTTAATTATAAAAATACAATTATAGAGAAATTGAAAAACCTCTAAATCTCTCATACGTTAAAATCTCTACATTTATACTTTAAGATATCTACAATTATACGCTACGTTACAAATACATTTATTGATAACTTTGTACTAGTATATCACCAAGACTGGACTTGCCATACTATAAATGTATGGTTATATGGCTAAATTACTACGAATCAGCAAACTTCCACAAAACTAAAAACACTTCATAGTTGAAATATCTAAACAAAACTTGAAAATGAAGAACGTTTCTTTTAAGCTTCCACTCTTGATTTTCATTTTGGTCATCACATCTAGTGAGTATTTTATTCATTAATCAAAACATAAATGATGAAAAAAAGTATCGTCATAAATCATTACCTTAAAATATTTTCAAATTTTTTTGGTTAAAAGATATTAAAGACACTACTTAATAGTTTAATAAACTTGCTTTAGAACTGTTGCCTTGTTCTTCTTTGGTCCTAAATATTACTAGAGAAACACAAATTTAACCGTTAAAAGCCATTTTGTTTATGCGAATGATGTAGAAGATCTTAGAGCAGAAGCAAGAAAGCTAACTGGAGTCGAACTTATCGCCGGAAGCTCAAGTTATGCCGGCACCGGCATGAAAATGGAGGATTCGTTCACTCCACTTCCAACTTGCAAGATCGACTACGATTGTACCTTAAGATGTCCAAAGGGAGGATTATGCAATCGTCGCTTTGGCACATGTAATTGCTTCTAAGTACTTAATCGCGCTTTAATCTAATTTTATCGAATATAAACTCAAGATTAATAAAAATCATATGCTTGAAATTTAATCTGCAAGCTTGATTCAATCCAAATAAAAACAAAACAGTTCTCAAGGTCTAGACTTAAGGCCTCTCCTTGCAAATGATAATCTTGACTTCGAAGAGACTGTTGTTTCTTCTTCTTCTTCTCCACTTTCATCACTGTCTAGAACAACAATGGATTCAGACATTAATGTTTCTTCTAAGCCCGAGTTCTCAAACTCAACAGCATCTTGGTTTTGATTCGTTTCCGGTTCCATTACAGTTTGAGCAAGTACCTCGGTTTTGGTAACTTCATTCGACAGCGACTCTCCACGGGGTCTCAAGGATAGTTTACGGCTTAGTTTATTGTTGTTGTCACTCTTCGTAACACTTGCTGCTTTATCCAATTTGCTGATATCTCTTTCTTCTTTAAACGGCTGCTTCAGCCCCAGAGAAAGCTTCTTTCCATGTGAATGTGGTTTCTTGTTTTCTTTGCAAGCAGCTGAAACTCCATTTGTGATGAGTTCTTCACCACACAAGTCTTTCTTTTGAGATTGAGGAGGCAAAACAAGAGATAATTTCTTCCTGCTCGCTTTTAATCCGTCATTACCACATGTGTTCGCCTCGCAGAAACCAATCTCGGCTTTTCTCTTCCCATTTCCACCCTTTTGTTCATCTCCAGAATTTGAGAGAAGCAGTTGTTTATTCGATATACTAGCGTCACGGTCCAGTGTTATCTTCAGCTTAATACCATCGGAAACCTTCTCATCTCCATGACTCTAAAGAAACAAAAACTGAACTTATTTGTCTAGGCAAGATCAGCACTACTTCAAGCTCATTGAAGACTCAGATTCTGTAATAAAATCATGCACCTTAACCTCGACTGTATTTGGACTGTCCTGAATCTGGAGGCTGGTGCTGCTTCCATCAGCCTTAACCTTTGCATACTTCTCGGTCATCTCTCGTGCCTTATAATCAAAAGTTTGTCTATTGTACTTATACTCCCTGCTCTGAGAAACAAAAGGCCAGCATATATCATCAAGAATCAAAAGAAAACTCTCAAAGAGAGATTGAGTTTGTGGTAAGCATTTTGCAAATAGACTTACTACTTCACACATCAAACCATCATCAGGATTCGGTTCACTCAGCAACAATCCGATGCTCGTCAAAACCGTCGAGATATTCAAAGATGGTTGCCAAGCACCCTGTGGCTCATATCAGAAACTAATCAGTGTTATCTCTTTGAATAAAAAAAGGCTCTTTTGCTTCCTAGTTCCTGATACACTGCACATTTGTACCAAGAATCGCAAACAAAAAGCCAAACTAAACAGCTTTCATGGATTCTTATAACCAAGAACCACCGTAGACAAGTTGCTTCACCATATCAAAAACAACTCTCAAGGAAAAACGAATTGCTCTTGAACATATCAAACACAAGCCTCAAGGGAACAAGAATCGACAATATCTCTAGCCAAGAAGAGCAAAACTAACACTGAATTGCTTGAACATATCAAACACAAGCCTTCAAGGAAGAAAGAAATGATCAAAGCAAAAGTCTCACCTTGGGAGGGAGATTTAAGATGTCAAGGCAAATCCGGCCACTGTTATCGATGTTTGGGTGATAAATCGGAGTAGCAAAAGACACAATCGGAGGCTGAAATGGGTATCTGATAGATCCAAATTTCTCTCATCAGACACAAAAAGGAACCAAAACCAATCAACACCAAAATCAAGTAAGATCGTACCTCTCAGGGATTTGAATCTTCACGGTGAAGATTCCATTAGCGTATACAGTATCTGCAGGACCTTCGATATCTGGAAAAACCAAAAACCCAAAATCAAAATAGGTTAAGAGAGATCTCAATCGCGGAAACTGGAAAAGAGAACAAAGAGATGTGAAAAAATCCAACGAGCATCGATGGTGGAGAAGGTTGAGAAATCGCCGGATCCAGCGGCGGCGGAAGAGAGGTGTGGAAACGAAGCGCCGTGAGGTGGATCGGAGAGAAGAAGCTTCAGTTCCTTTTGCATTCTCATGTTTAATCTCGCTGCTTGAGCCATTTGAGATGAAAATCTTCAGATTGTCGAAAAAGTTTGATTCGTTACTTTCGTCTTCTTCGTTTCCACTTCTGATTTTTCTGAATATTCTGCAGAAAGTTTTAGTGGGAAAATGGGTTTTTACACTGGCGGGGAAGATTTTGGATTTGGGGGTTTTCTTAATTCTAATATAACGAAATCAGATTTGAACCGTTGGATTTTAGATGCCTACTTGATTGATAGGATTCAACGGTTCGGATCAGTTCTGTGTTTTGGAGGGGCAAACAAAAAAGATTATTGTTGACAGTGGGATTTGAACCCACGCCCTTTCGGACAGGAACCTTAATCCTGCGCCTTAGACCAACTCGGCCATATCAACTTTTGATATTTGGATTTAAATACCTTTTATTTATAATGTAATATTTGGACTTTGTACTTCAATAGAACGGTCTAATATCTAAATCATATTCGTAATTATGGGTTGATTGGTAAAAATATTTGTGTATGACATATTCGTTCAGTCGAGCTTCATAAGCTATAAACGAGCATCGAAATTCCTATGATTCGTAATTATTACTTTAAATATCATGGAATTTTAAGAAAACAAACATTACATATATATTTTGAAGTTTTTGAGTATTTACATCTCTCGTATAAAACTTTTTTCTAGTAGACTAATTTTTGAAATAATTTCTCTCCCAATATATATATATATATATATATATATATATATATATATATTAAATTTTTATTAAGATTCTCTATGAATTAGTGATTTAAAATCTAAATTAATATTATTAGTCAGCAAAATACATACTTAGCAATACAAAAATGGGTAATAATCGATATACATAACTTAGATGACTATGTACTAGATTACTATATGTACTAGATTACTATGTAATTATGTACTATGTGATCTTAATCACTTTATAAATTAAACATATGTTGCCTCTTCATAGGGTGCGGTTTTCTCCTTATGACGTATGAGATGATGTAAAACTCGCCATTATCGCCTAATAAACTAATTGATCCGTACTATATCACTTTTATTGTTATATAAATTAAACTATACAGAAAATAATCTGCTAACCTGGTTTTAAATGAATAAATTATCCAAATACCACACTCGAGTGTACTGTGTGCATCCCCATCAAGATTCTACACAACGTGTCAAGTAACTACTCGCTCTTGCATCAATAACCAGTGCAGACCATGTCAGCGTCCCACGCGCAACCTCCTGGCTCTTTCTCTGAGAAATCTCTCTCAAAACACATATGATATGGCTGGACCAGTAACTTGCCACCTAAGGAAAGCAACAGTTGACCTGAATCATTTAGGGCACCTGCATGGGACCCAGATAAGAGCAAAACACGAACTTGCCACGTTATCGCAAAAGCATACTTCGTCACCATCTCACACTAATTTACACACTACACTATAGTGTTGTTATGGACCTCTCATTTGTTTCATTACGGACGACATATATTTGGTATGGGGGAGAGATGTCTCCAATTATTATTTTATTATTAAGGTCTAATTTAATTTGGATATTATATAAGTTATCCTAAAGATAGGTAAATTGATTGTAGGTAAGTTGACAAAATGTTGAATTTCATTGGTAGTTCATATATATATTGTTTTAAAAAATTAATTTTAGACAACCCAATTCAACACCTGCAATGAATCCACATGATCTATAAAAATCTGAATTTTCTTAGCACTCAAATCATTTAAGGATAACTATTTTTGATAAATTCAACCGGAGAAGAACACCATGAAAAAAATTCAGGTTTTGAAGTTTATGTTCTAAAGTAAAGTCGATCTATTTATGCGTTTAGGGTCTCTATGAACTATGGGTAAGTCCATTAAGCGTTTCCCACACGTATATCGTCTTCTTCACTCCAATTGTTCATGATGATGAAAAAATGTCAAAAATGTCAAGCGAGAGATCAAGCCAGAGAGAAAGATCGAGCCAGAGAGACTTTGCTTGCACACAAGTGATATCCTTGGCAATATGAAACCTTCTCATCGAGACAATGGATTACACTTACGATTGTACAATAGTTGCACTTTAACTCTATATTTGAAAACATGATAAACAGAGAAATGATTTTGCAAAATTTAAGAAAAGAAATATAGAAAAAAACTTTAACTCAAAGATTTATAATCGTGAAGAGGTATTTTCACTTTTATCTTTCAATTAGTAATCACGTGTAAGATCATGCAAAAGAAACATTCATAAAATTGCAGTGCTGATATTTCTGCTCCTTCACCGGCCGGCATTGCCTCCGACGCAGGCTGTATTTCTTTTGTTTGTAAATAAGTTTCATCCAATAAATTCTTATCAGAGACAGTAAAAGCTTTTCAATTGGTAGAGAAATCTTCAGATTCAATATGGATCAATTTCTCTTCTTCTTTGATGTTCTTGCCAATTATCTCTGATATAGTTAATTTTTCTCTCATGAATTGTTATCGATTTGTTGTTCCTACGGTGGTTTCAACATCGCTTCATGGTGGTGATTGTGTACACCTGATCGATACGATTTCATATATGCGTGGGTCAGTCGGCATGGGTGGTGAAATCTCAAAATCAGAACGTGATCAATGAATGTCGCTCATTGCAATTCGCTTATGGCAATTTCTTTAGTAAGTGAAATCCTTCCATTTCTTTTTATCCCAGTGATTGATTGGTGGATCTTTGTTGTCTCTCAATGTAGAGTACTTTCCGGTGAGTTATTTCTCTGCCGGCGAAAAGTCTGGTTTTTAACCGGTGATTGTCTTCATACCCGATGGTATGGAGTTTTCATTTGGGTTTTTGATCCCGGAATCACTAGAAAAATTATCTTTTTGGAAGAAAGAATAAGATTTCCAATGTATCGAATTGGGAGAACAATTTCAAAGTCAAAATATTTCGAAAAGCATTGATACGGAAACGTTGGTATCAGATTGTCGAAGTTCCAGAACTATTACCAAAAACATCGGCTTTTTACATGCTGTGTGCAATTCAAAGGTTTAGCCAAGAGATACTGCGCACACATTTTGCATCAAATTAAGATCAAATACAGAGAAGGAAATAATGGATTTTCATGATTCGTTAGCGGATAAGACTTATCTACGGAAAGCATCGTCAAAATCACTTCTTTTGTTATATCTTTTTCACTATATTATGCATATATCTGTTTATGTAATAATTTGTTTTCCGAAAGTTCTGTATGACTTTGTATTCCCAATTTAAAATTAATGAAATTGTTTGTCGTTAAATAAAAAAAGTAATGGAGATGTGATCAATGTAATAATCCCTATCTAACAATTTGCTGTTGAATTCAAAGGTTTCAGTTAAAAAAGTTTTCAGTATCCATTAAAACAAAATCGTCTTCTAGCTTTTGATATTATACTGTTATTTAAACAAACAGAAACTATACCCTATGGACCCCATTTAGTGATCATAGTACTATTCATTGTCTAAATAAAAGTTGTAAGATTCGATTAAAAAGGAAATATATACTAAAAAAAGAAGAAGGAGAGAACATTTTAAAAATGAAAAAGGGAGCACTGTCTCTCACCGATTCGAGGAGGTCATTGTCTCTTAGGTTATGCCGAAGTAAGGACCCATGCGTTGATGCAATAAGTTGTTGTTTTATTCAACAGTATATATATTATTATTATTACAGACATACTATGTGGGTTAGAATTTGACCCACGTCCTATTAGTTAATTTATGTCTACATTCATCTATCATATTTATTGGGAATTTTTCAAAGATCGTATTGGATTTCGTGGTGTGGCTTAAACAATAAAATAGTAGTGCCTTTGATGCGTGTGATTTGATGGGAACTACGGGTTTTGATTCTTAACCAAGTAATCTTTGTCCATTCGAGTAGTTAATGTTAATGTAATTTTGTACCTCTATAATCAAAAACCCCTTGCAAGTTGCAACACTTGTGGTTGAGTCCATAAATATGAATAGGGAAATGGGATGTGCTTTTGCAGGTTAAAGAATGTGTCTGGAATATCATGTTAACTTGGCATTTAATGCTTGAAATAAATATAAGCTTAAGCCAAAATTCGATTGACTGTCTTTAGATTGTCTTGATGTTATGTCCTGATAGATTTAGGGGCATGTTAGAGATGAATGCATAGCTAGGAGATATCGTGATATATATTTTTGTGATCTATGTGATCCGTTCTAATTATGTTCGGATTGGTACTTTTTAAAATGAGAAATCGAGTATTAAAGTGTGTAATTGGAGCTGATGTTTATAAAACTATAGGAAACGAACTTCTAATTTTATATTTGTGATTCACCTCCAAATCCGAATGACCACAAATGGACTAAAAGATCAGTTTACCTTACTAAAAGAGTCTCATCTTCGTCTACAAATTTCTCAGGACGTCCTCAGCTGCATCGTCCCACAATGGATCAGGACAATCCAGCCAAAACACAACTTTCTTAATTTATTTGGACCTGGTTGCATCCAAATCCCATAAATTCCAACGGCTCTTTCCAAGACAGAAAGTACACGACTTAGAGACCTTCTACACATACAAAAAGTTCTCACGAGACCAAAACTTCATGCCAAATTTTCTCCAGGCGTCTCCCACCTTATTTGGCTAATTAAATGGATATATTCTCTAAAATCACTCTCTTATGATTTTTGGCTAATCAAATTTTCTTGTTTGAGCATTTTTAGCATATATAAAGATCATCATCCCTATTGATAATATTCGCAAATTCACCAGTCAAAAACATATAACTTTCTTTTCTAAAGTCTTGTTTTTGTGTTTGTTTATATTGAGTTGTGTGGGATCATTTCTGTTGTATTCGTGCGTGCTCGAGTGTTTATGTATACAAAAACTCTAGTTTATGGGAAAGAGACTTGATCCTTACAAGGAAGAGCTCCTGAATTAAGCTCCGGATAAACCACAATCCAAGTGTGCTTCCTTTCCCAAACACAGTTGGTCCACTTTAACATTCTTGTGATTAATAAGTCTTGTGTATCGAAACTTATATGACCAATCAAAAGGACAACTACTGCAAGGAATTAGACATCAAACCATAGAAGAAGCAGATATACGTTCATCGATTTTATGGTTTCTGGAAGAAGAAACTTTACAATAGGTCATTTTGTAAATCCTTGTGTAAAAATTATTGAAAGAATTTTGTTTTGTTCTTAACTGATATTACTTCTTGCTATCAAAACAGTTTCGAAAGTTTGTAGACCAAACCGAGAAGATTGTGAAGTCTGAACTATTTTTGGGAGATATCTTTCCCAAACAAGATTTAAACTAGAGTTCAGAACATAATATTCTATGAAGACCACTAGACTATCTACGGTTAGTAGATTTTAGTATTTGCTATATGTTGTAGATAATTCCATGAATTTTTACAAACGAATCTAACGGAAATTACGCCAAACCTAAATATATCTCACACATGGGCGGATCAAATAACTTGTCACCTAAGAAAATAACTTTTTGAGAAAAAGGCCAAGGACCTGAAGCTTTTGGGCACCTGTATGGGGTCCCACAGGTTTGCTCGTGACACCGTAAAAAGCAAAACACGAACTCGCCACGTTATCTCAAAAGCTATCCACGTCACACCGTCTCACTGTCAACACTTACTATACTATATACTATTTCCTCATTTCACTTTCCTCTTTCGTTTTTTTTTTTTGTTTATATAAACCTACAAGCTTCCTCCTTAATTTCTTTACCAACAGCAAACATATAAAGCGAAAGAAAAAAGAGAGAGAGAGAGAAAAAAAAAAGAAAAGAGAAAAATGGAGGACGACAACAATAATAATAACACAAGCAACACAAACGTGATCGCACCTTTTGTTGTGAAAACGTACCAGATGGTCAACGATCCTTCTACCGATTGGCTCATCACTTGGGGACCTGCACACAACAGCTTCATCGTCGTTGACCCTCTCGACTTCTCTCAACGGATCTTGCCTGCTTATTTCAAACACAACAATTTTAGCAGCTTCGTTCGTCAGCTCAACACTTATGTAAGCCACTCTACTCTTTTTCTCTTAATTTCCAAGTCCATCTCAAACTCACACTAATTTCTTGAATTTGGGCTCAAGACTCTTGAGCCAAAACTCAGACTAATTTCTTGAGTTTCGGCTCAAGGGCTCAAGAAACTCAATAGACTCTTCTTGAGCCGAAACTCAGATTAATCTCTTGAGTTGAAACAAAGACTAATCTTTTTTTATATTGTTTTCAGGGGTTTAGGAAAGTGGATCCGGACAGGTGGGAGTTTGCAAACGAGCATTTCTTGAGAGGCCAGAAGCACCTGCTCAAGAACATAGCGCGTAGGAAACACGCGCGTGGGATGATGTACGGACAAGATTTGGAGGACGGAGAGATCGTGAGGGAGATCGAACGGTTGAAAGATGAGCAGAGGGAGCTGGAGATGGAGATTCAGAGGATGAACCAGAGGATCGAAGCGACGGAGAAGAGACCGGAGCAGATGATGGCGTTTCTCTACAAAGTCGTGGAGGATCCGAACCTCCTCCCGAGGATGATGCTCGAGAAAGAGAGGACGAAGCAATTAGTCTCGGAGAAGAAGAAGCGTCGCGTGACGGTGAAGTCAGAGGAAGGTGCAGAGGAGGAAGAAGAGGAAGAGAACGGGAGGGTTTTTGGTGTTGGTGTTGTTTCGCCGTCGCTTTCTCCGCCGGAGAATCTTTACCGGACTCAGTCGCCGGAGAGTTCGATGGGATGGGTTGTTCCGTTGCAGAGGACGGGACAGTTTGGTAATAGTTACAACGAGACGGGTCTTGTTTCGAACTCGATGGTTTCTACTTCTTCGTCTTCGACACCATCGTCGTTAACGTCGACGTTGTCGTTGCCGGAGAGCGTTAACGGAGGAGGAGGAGGAGGATGTGGAAGTATTCATCAGGGAGAAACAAGGTTCAGTGAAACGGCGACGTTTGGAGGAGTGGTAGAGTCAAATCCACAAACACCGCCTTATCCGTTTTCTTTGTTTCGAGGTGGCTTTTAGGCTTTTAGCTATAGCTCTCCACATGATATATGATCTTTTGGTTCTTGTTATTATTTGTTTTTTGTTTTGTTTTTTTTGGGTTTTCTTAATTATTTATGTATAACAAAAGAAAGAAAAGAAAAAAAGGACAGGATCGATAGTTGTTAGTTACGTGAGTATTAGGACAGGGAGACAGAGTCAGTGACTCAGTATAGTCATATCGATTTATAGAAAGTTTGACAGTATATGGTTTCCGATTATATTGTTAAAAAGTTCATATTTGACTTTGTTTTTTCCCCCAGACTTTAGTCTTTTGATTTTTAAATCAAGTATTAAAGCTATATCTCTCTTTTGTAATAACAACTTTTAGAAATGCTCTTAACATTTTACCCAAAAAAAAACTTTTAGAAAAGTGACAGAGTTACAGAGACATGCATTCATAAATTGTGACGAAAACTTGTGCATTCTTTTAAGAAGTGGAACAGCAAATTATATCTCCGTTTTCGAAGTATGATTAACGTAAATAAAATGGAAAGTATGAAACTATATTAATCTATTATATTTTTTTTTTGGTAACAAATCTATTATAAATGTTCTCATAACTAAAACAAAATGAGAATACTGGAACAAGCTAAAAGTATCGAAACTTTTCACTTAAAATGATAAAATTTCTTCACATCAAGAACCACAAACATTCAAGACAATGACAAAATATAATTTTCTATATTTTTGAATTTTTGTTAGTGTTTTTATTTTGGCAACATGTGAATTGTGATTTCCAGTAAAACTCTAGTTTTATTTTCTGAAATTTTGTACATTCTTCATAGTGAATCGTTATTCTTTTTGATGTTTTTAAAAATTAGTAGATTATCGCTTTCTAGTCTTTTGTCTTAGTTAAGTAATGCTTAGATTATGCTCAACACATAAAATTATACCTAAGCACATCTACTTAGTAAATTAATGCTTTCTTTGTATAATTATTTTCTAAAATATTTGTAAAAATTATTTTGGCGTATCCTTTTCTATTCAATTCAATTTTTTAATAAAAAAACCTATGCTTAGAGATATAGTGAGCTAAGATTTAGAGTCATGTTTATAAACTTAGAGTTATGCAGAGAATATCAAACACATCAACAGAAAATTCAAAAATGATATATAGACCAGTCTTATACATTGTCTATGTACTTGCATAGTTGAAGCGACATTAGTCGAGTCACGAGTGATAAAATTGAGAAAGTCAACGAATCACCAGCCACGATGATTCAATTAGAAGCATATCCCTAACACGATGCTTCACTTTTTACAATACTATGCTTTGATAAATTTTAAGAGAGTGACAGTTAGCCACGGGACTTTGGTCGGCCTTAAACGTTTCGAACACTCATTGGGTTACGTGAGAGAGTCTCTTAAACAACGATTGATTTCAATTGGACCGGCATGGACCACCTGATGTCTCACACACACATGGACGCGTGTCGATGCCAGATAGTGGCAAAATCTTTTGTAGATGTGCGGGCCCTACACTATTATTGTCGGCTCCTCTACGATGCGCATACATCATGTAAAACTGTAGCAATTCATGATTAGTTGATCAACTCGCTCTGAATCTCTGAGCAAACTAGCCGAAACCTAAAAGTTGAACTAAAACGAATCAAATTAAGAGAAATAAAACAGATTTGGGTAATCATTGATATTCGAATGGTATTTTTTCAAAATAATCTGAATATCTGAACTGATATATAAATAGTACTTAAAAAGTTGAAATGTTTATATACATTAATATTCGGTATATTAAAATTTCGTACCTAATATAGCAAGGGAAATATATCAAAATAAAAATTGGTTATGGATAAGCTAGCCCAATTTAGTAATCAGAGTACTATTTCTTGTCCAAATCGAAGACGTCAGATTCCATATTATTGGAAATATATACCAAAAAAAGAAAGGAGAGAATATTTGCAAAAAAAATAAAAATGAAAAAGAGAACCGTCTCTCGCCGATTTGAGGAGGTCATTGTCTCTTAGGATCTGGCGAATTAAGGACCATGCTTTGATTCTATAAATGGTTGGTTTATTCAAAGCACATTCAATTTTTTTAATCCCACCTAACATGTGGTTAGCCTCTGACCCACGTCCTCTTAAGTTAAAATTTTACATAATCAATGAATTACTTAATTGGTGACTTTTTGCATTAGGATATTGGGTTGGCTTAAACAATAAAATAGTGTATTGAATGTTTGATGTGTGCCAATTTGATTGGATTAAAGGTTTCATCAATTCTTAACCAAGCAATCTTTGTCCCTTAAAAGTGACTTCTTTTATGAAATTTGAAAGTCTCTATAATCATATACTTATTGAGACACTTAGTGCCAAACTGCCAGTTCATTTGTTAATAACTTAATATTAACGTCTTATTAAATCAATATCAAAAGAACGGGGAAAAGCATCAAAATAGGTTGTTGACTTGTTTTCAAGAAAATCCTCTTTCTGCTGATTTTTTGTAGTGCCTTAAATCTCGAAATATAAGTTCAAGTTTCTTTTCATAGAGTGAAATGGAAAACTACTGGTTGAAGGCATCACAACTAGGGTTAAGAATCACAATTAGGATTACAAATACAGAAATCAGATTTTGGGACAGTATAAATATGGATCTTAAAGTTTTGTGGACCTTTTCGGGGTAAGATATTGAATTAAGGATCTATCATCTATGGAAGGAAACAATCTTTTGTTCATCTTGAGATTCTTAGACTAATGAAAGCTTTAAGGTTTGAACATCATAAGGTGTGAGATGAAACCAAATGCAATCAAAGTATACTGATGAGAGTTGATGAACATTTTGTGTTAGAAAATAATGTTATTGTCTATCATAAAAATAAATATGTGGTAAACGAAGTTTAGGTTTGAAACTATAAAATAAGATTCAAATAATTTGGGGAACACACGATTCGATTAACTAAAATCACCAAAAGATGCAACAACTACATCCAGAATATAAGAAAAGTAGAATAAAAATGACCAAAATAGCAATATTGTAATATAACACAAATAGATCGAACCAGACAATGGAAGTTGAAACCATAGCCACTCCTCGTACAGCTCTGGAGGGCAAAACATAAAGAATAGGATATGTAAAGAATTGAATCAATACAATTTTGTAATACTAACCAATTTATCAGCCATCAGAAAAATCCTGAAAATCTTCTTCTCACTGCGAGAAAACTCGAAGTCCAGCCTCTAAATCCTCCAACCTGATTGTACAAATCTCCTCAGTGTCAACACATTCAAAGCTAAGCCGAAGATCAAGATTCTCCCTCGCGTTAACAAGCAACGTGTCCACCAATCCACCGTTCATCTCCTTCCTCTGCTTCTCGGTTGTTTCTCTCTCTATCACCGACGCTATCTCCTGCAGAGTGCAAGACTCATGCAACTTGAAACCATAGAACAGAGTATCCTCTCCCTGGCTGTTCATCTTGATGTGTAGTATCTGTGCCAGTTCCTTGGCACTGAAGTCGCTGAAATTGAAAAACTTTGTGACCCTCCTGCAAAACCCTTCGTTCGATGCGATCACACGCTTCATTGGCTCGCTGTATCCAGCGAATATCACCACGATTTTCCCTGTGTCCATGACCGACATTATCTCTTCAAGAGCTTCTAGACCGTAGTCCTTGTCGTCTGCTTTTTGCATCGGGATCAACCTGTATGCTTCGTCCACAAAGAGAATCCCTCCCTCAGCTTCTTGGATCTGTCAAGAAATTGAAAAGACTTCTAGATTCTCTGGAACCAAACCCACAAGTAAAAATCAGAACTTTCTGAACGGGTTTTCATTACCTTTCTCCTGGTCTTTGGCCCTGTATGACCAACGAACTCACCAACCAAGTCTGTTCGCTGCACTTCTGTTACCTTGTCGGTCGGTAAAATCCCAACCGTGTGAAGCAACTTCCCGAGAACTCGAGCAACCATGGTTTTACCTGTTAGAAAACAAAATGTGTTCATGCATTGGTATTGATGCAAAGACAGAGAACCATAAATATACAAATCCTTTTCTCTCTCACCTGTCCCAGGGTTTCCAAGAAATGCCATATGCGGAGGTCTTCGAGTTCCGATGTTTATCCCAAGAGCTCTACGCCTCTCATCCAAAAGCATTCCTTTTGCCCATTTCCTCAGTTGTGTCTTGAGCTCGCTTAGTCCAACAATATTTGACAACTCGTCCTCAAGTAGATCCATCTTGGCTTTTGTCTTACCGCAAGCCTCAAGCGCGCTTTTTTTCCTCTGCTCTTGTAGAAACCAGCGTAATAGCTCCCGTAACTTCTCACTGCTCTGTCCTTGAGGTAGATGGTCCAAAGGAGTCATCCCTTCCTGTAAAATACAAAATTCAACAGCTATCACACAAATAATACAGTTACCAAAAACAAAAGAAACACATAGTTTAAGAGGATCATACATTATCTTTGGCGCTGCAATCTGCGTTATTATCGAGCAGTGTCTTAACAGTCGAGATGTCTTTAGAGGTAATTGAGTACCATACCGCAAGATGCAATGGTGTCATACCATTCTGCATAAACCCAAATAAGTCCAAGCTACTATCTTAGTAAGAGCAGAAACTTCCACATTACAATGAGAGAAGACAGATAAACTAGAGAAAGAGGACAAATTTACGCTGGCTTTGGCTTCGATGAAAGCACCACGGTCAAGAAGTAGCTTCGCAGCTTCATTACGGCCGTTCTTGGCTGCCATGTGCAATGGAGTTTCACCATACTGAAGAAGACATTGATAGAATCAAAATCTCCAAAAATGAAGAATCAGATAGAGAGGGAGAAGAACAAAAGATAATTCAAGCTTACAGTATTCATTGCTTCCAACTCAACTTTCTCAGATCCTGCCCAATCGAGGAGATACTTGACTATATCAACATTTCCATTACCAGCAGAAACATGAAGTGGCGTGTGGTACATCTACAGACCAATCAAAAACCAACTCAATAACAAGACAAAAATTTGATTTTTTGCTAAAGTTTTGGATTCTCTAAATCGATTCACCATTAAAAGATCAAATTTTGCAACCAGATTCCAAAAATCAAGCTAAAAGCTAGCGATTTGGCCGAATTCTTAACAAAACCCCCCAAATCGGATTTAGATTCAGGGGAAAAAGAAAGTCGCAAGAAATGGAGGAGAAATCATACGACGGGATTGCGTTCATTGAGAAGAGAAGGATTGTCTTTGAGAAGTCTCTGCAAGGCAATGAGATCGCCGGAGTGAGCGCAATCGTGGATTGTGGTGGGTCTAGCGGATCTCAGCCGCTGTCCTCCTCCTCCGCCGACTTGTCGGTTCATTGTTCGATCGTCCACAAAACTATAATTTCCCCAAATCGATCTTTTGGGGAGATTTTCTCTCAGAGGATTTTCCGGAGAAAGTTTTCGGAGATTCAGTGAGGAAGAAAGAATAGATTAGAGAAGGAGAAACGAAAGTCCATCCGCGTCTTCCTCGCTTCTTCGTCGTCTCTTATTCTTTCTGCGTCATATGTTGTGGTTTGTAAAAGACGATTTTACCCTTACCTGATTTAGTGTGGAGCACCTGGCGCCTTCCTAAACACAGCTAAGCTAGTATTTAATCTAGTCATATTAATTTACAAAATAAGTATTATCTAATCTATAATCAACATACGTAGGTCTTTGTGCCCATATTACAAATTTATTTGTAGTACGATGATAAAGGTGTAAAACCATCATCACAGAGATACAACTTTTGAAACAAGAAAAAACAATGAGATAATCTAGAAGTTCACCGAGAACCACGAGATTCGAGATCAAAACTTACAAGAAGATCAAAGAGTAAGAGATTTTTTTTCAAAGAATAAAATATTCGATAGATTATGATAACAGTGATGAATAATAGAAAGAGAGTGAAGAAGATTATATTGTTTTTGATTGATTAAATTCTGAACATGACAAGAGTCTTACATATACAGTAGAACTTCTATAAATTAATACTCGATAAATTAATAATCATTATAAATTAATAAATTTTGCTAGTTTCAAGTCGGGCCAATGTAAAAATCCATCAAATTCGATAAGATAATAAGATAATAATTTTTTTTGAAACCCTTATGTAAATATATGGTCCCAACAAAAACATAAATTAATAATGATATAAATTTATGAATATATATATAAATTTAATATTCTAAAATATGACTAATGTGTTCGTTTTTAGTTAAAGTTGAAATCTCATTAGTTCTCATCTCTCTAATTATTATATGAGTAGCTCTTATTGCGGTTTTACTATATACATTCAAAAGTTATGATGATTTTTTGATGTGATAATTGATTTTCTTACATGTAAATGTTTTTAAATGTATTGTAGTGTTATCTTCAATTTTATTATCAATAATACTGATAGTAGCCATAGTTTTTTTTAATAAATTTTAAACTTATGAACATGTATATTTTTATATGGATAATCCAATATGGAGAAAACTATTTTATTGTGATAGTTATGATTTTTAATCATAATTTATATTATGATATTTGTTAAAATTTTAAAATATAACATTATTCCAAAATAATTTTTAAAAAATTATATGCAAATATCAATTTTTCTCTATAAATTAATAATTATTAATTTATAGATAAATTAATATCACGATAAATTAATAAAATATCATGGTCCTAACATTATTAATTTATAGAGATTTTACTGTACATCGAGTTTACAACTAAAACAAAATTAAATTAAATAAATAAATTAGTGAACTAAATTGTCATTATTCATGAATATGACGACGGTAGAGGACTCAAACAAACAACTGACTAAAATGAATCCTAGTCTGAATGACTGACATTGTTAGAAAACACATGATCACAGTAACATGCATGTGGATGATGACTCCCATAAAAAAATCATAACCCCTAACAAGAGTGGTCAGAGTCCGAGGGACCTAAACACTCTATTCTAACTCTCCAAATTGTTCTGTCCTATCTCAATAAGACTAAGACTTCGAACTTGTCATTATAAATGATAAAAGACCTTAAATAATTATCTCATTGTTAATCTGGAAAAGCTAACTGTGAGATTCCGCTCCCTTCTTCCATAATCGGGAACCAGACGGACTTATCAAATCCATGAGACTCCGAATCCGCCTTTCATCTGGATTGGCTATCAACTTTGAACGTCCCCAACCGTCCCTACCAATGAGCCCAACGCTATATATCTGGGGCCCAACGTCTTCTCTCTCTAGGTCCATTGGCCCACCACTGTTCGACGATTGGCCTCTTTCTAGACCCATGGGCCCACCCTGTCTGACGGTCGGGATTCGCTTGGTCTAGGAGGCTCGTAAGAGTTGTCTACTGTCCCTGCAATCACCACGTGATATTTTTCCATGTTTTGTCCTCACTCGTACGATACCGCAGACTACTTCCCGGTAGATCACACATCCAGAGATTGCTCCAACATAAGCACGCTTAACTCTTGAGTTCTCTCAAGACACTTGACCGGAAAATATACACTTTTGATGACATAGGTAGCCAAATTAATTCTTATAAGCCTTTTTCACATATACTGGAAATCGAAAATGTCACACTAACATTTCTACAATCACCAGTGTGATCACCAGCGGCCCCTAACGACCTAGAATCTTGATGCCCTCCAAGTTTGTCATATTTGAAAGAAAACCCCAAATTATATAATCTAAATTTCCAGAATTTAAAATAAAAGAGATAAAATATTACCTCGTTAATCATACAATGGAATACAATGGAGTATGGTTGGTCTTAATATAACGAGTTTTGATATTCTTTTTTTGGGATAAAATGTGAATATATTACCAACATGAACATAAGTTTGATTACAAGCGTTTAATAACAAGAAGCTTCATTTGACCAAAGAAAAGAGAAAAGCAAAGATGAAACTAGTGGGAACCGAGTTAGGCAGATGTGAACCATTAGACATTAGATCTTGACATTGTCTTCTGGGGAGACAAGCAAGGATAGTGTCCCTGATAGTGCGATCCAATTGCTATTAAAAACCACTTTAGCAGTTAGCGAGGTGTTATTGTGGAAGATATTGATTCTTCTTTCCAAAAGTTTGGGAAGAAGATTGTAGCTTGGATAGTGAGCTTCTTAAGAGTTGACGACAGACCTGGTGATGAAGCGAGTTTTGGTCTTTTTCGAGATGGAGTCTGATTTTTTTTGGAAAAGCCATCAAACTAATAGATTTTTGTGTAAAATTAGAACAAAAAAAACCTTCCGAAATTAAAATATTGTCCATTGTGAATTGAAAAAAAAACGATGGTCTAAACTATTAATTGGAGGAGAATCAAAGAGATCCATTAGCTTAATTAGTATTTTATTTTATGGATGAAAAGGGAAAAAAAAAGTTGATATCAAGTTTGCAATCAAGTTGTAAGACGTTCATCATCTAAGTAAGATCCTTATTTCGAACACAACTTTGATTACTAAGTAATGTGCTTATCTTATATATAAAATTTGGCCAACTTTCTCCAGCTGCTTGCCACATCAGCACTGGAGAAAGCGCCACCTGTCCATTTAAATTTTTTATAAAATAAACAATTAATCATATTTAAAGAAAAAACATTAAAGAACATTAATAAATATTAATATGTATTACAAATGTATTTAAATAAATAAATTCAAATTTATTTTAAATATATCAAAACTTATAAATATTATATAATATAAGACTTTTTGAAATACATCATTCCATTTCTTCCTTCCAAGTGATTTAAACTACATTTTCAAACTAAAAGTATAATTAAATTTTTATGAAAGTGAAAAAAAATTATCAGACTGAATAAGTTAAGAAGTTTTAAATAATCTTATATAAAACTCTAACTAGTAAAATTATAACACACAAAAAATATTCAATAAATTATTAAAATTATTAAAAAATAATAGTAAAAAAAAGTGGATACATAAAAATGTCATACAAAGTTTTTTAGTAATTTTTAAAAAGATGTAATCAATAAAATATATATAACCAAAAAAACTCAAAATAGTAAATTTTTCTATAAGCTATTACGTTTTTATATAAAAATTAAAATAGTAGATCTTTAGTCCCTCATTACCGTAGGAGAAAAATTGGATTATTTAGTACAACCGGTATGGAAGAGATTACAAATAATTTATCATCTAGAAGAAATCGGAAAATATAAATATTTTAAACGAAAAAAACATTGATGGTAATAATAAAATTCAATACAAATTCTAAAAATGTATTATTTAAAATATAAATTAAAACAAGAACCGCGCATATGTGCGGGTTCTCTCCTAGTCTCCATAATAATGCAAGTGGACCCTTGGCACCTTCTTAAACACAGTTAGTCTATTAATTAGACTAATCATATGATTTACAAAATTAAGCATATCTATATCAACAGTACTCTTTGTATCCATAATTGCAGAAAAATTGGAGGAACAACTGTAGACGCCTTTTCACACACATGGCATTCAAATGATTCCTCATTTGTACTAGCTAGGATGACAAATCTTTATATATCTTCCGAGCCAACTCCAACATTTTCACTATGGAGTTGATGTTGGAGAAATTTTCTTAGCATGGATAAGAATGAGAAGGGGATCTTCTAGTTCTTACATATATTAAATTACAATACTATAAATTCTATAACTAATTTGAAAAATCAAGGAACATGTGGAACAAGGAAGAATGTATGAATTTACATTAGAACCTAAGCCCGATCCACATCACATTCAAATAAAACGGTGGACGCTGGACCATATATTTATTAGTTGAAAATTTGTTTAACATTTAATATATGCACTAGATTTAAACCCGTGCATCATCACGGGAAATTTATATTTTTAATCTAATTTATAATATAATTTATATTTTTATAGATAATATTATTTTAATAAGTAGTATATTTATTTTTGTGTTTAAATAAATATTTTTTATTTATTTATTTTATTAAATTTGATTATAATTATAAAAATATAATTTTAACCCGACCGATTTATTAATCCGTAAAAGAATATAATTCTAAAAATATAACTCTAACCCGTTTGTTCATATTACTATATAATATAAATATTTACTAATTTTAAATATTTATATGTTTAGATTGAGTGATTATTTAGAAAAACTATATATACATATTGTTTATCATTTATTTTATTATGAAAATTTTATTTAAATTTGAATATTTAAATATTAACATAATACCCTATTTACTATTTTATAAAGATAATAATAATTAATTTTTGTAATTTTTATATTTAATGTAATCTAAATTTAAGAAAATCTAAACTAACTAAATTTAAATTTAAAATTTTCAGAATTATTTTTAAATATAAATTAAATAAATTTTATGTTATTTTTAAAAAATAATTAAAATATAAAATTAAATGAAAAATTTGTTTGGTAACAGAAATAACAGATATCCAAAAATAGAATAGTAGAAAACCAAACAAAAATCTGTTTGGACACAAAACACCTTTCTCTTTTAATAGTATAGATTATCATAAATTGTGTTGTATGTGTGTTTTTTTGGGTGTTGACACTTGACAGCTTTGTTTTAGAGGAAAAAAAAACTAAACATAGGAGAATATTAGAAGGTGAGACCAGCGAATGTCATGCCAATAATCATGTGCATAACGTTATACCAAATACAAATCATAGTTCCCCCATGTGATGCCCTACCTTATATATATAATCCCGAAGCCCCACTCAAAACTTTTACAAGATTTTTCATTCAACTCAGATATAAGTTGATTTCTGAAAAGCAAAAACGTTATTTTATTTTCCTATTAATAAATCTTCGTATGACTTTGCAATAAGAAGACAAATTTTATTATCTCACTCTTGTCCTCTTATAGACACACATGATCCTTCCCCTCCTAACAAACTCACACCTAAAAATACATTCCATCTCTCTTCTTGCATAATTCACCTACATATAATCTCTATTCATTTCATGTATCTTCTAAACATAAAACAAAATTTACACCATTCCTTTGTACTAATTTACTATGAATATAACTAATCAATATGATTCTGGCCCACCATGCTTTAATGTCTTCAGTTAGTGATGATTTTTTGACAGGAAAGGGACGGCCTCCAGTGGAATGGAGCTCAAGATTGAAGATTGCTGTTGGTTCTGCCAAAGGGTTTGTCTTATCTTCATGAAAAATGTAAGTCTTAATATCTCAAAATCTGGTCTGACCCATGGCTGTCAACTAAGGAGAGGGCCCAACCCATGGGTCCACCGCTGGAACTCTTCCAAACTACCAAGGTTAAAGATTTGTTAGTGGAACAAAGCTCAAGCTGAAACCTGGAGGCTATTATCAAATTCTTCCCATAAAACCCAGTACCCTAGGGGCTAAAGATAAAAATATGGCTAAGGTACCTCTCAGGAGAATACACTACCAAGTCGGGCTATTTTGTTGCATCAGAGAATGGAGGAAGAGCCTCATTACCTAACAATATCTCCTCAACGAACTGGAACATGCAAGTGTGAAACTTGAAAACAGCTCTAAAGGTCAAAATGTTTCTCTGGAAAGCAATTCACAATGCACTCCCTGTAGGAGAACAACTGGCAATCAGACAAATCCCAATGGAAGTAAAATGTTGCAGATGTAATGAAATTGAGACAGTAGTTCACCCGCTCTTCCACTTCCCTTTTGCTGTTGAGGTCTGGCAAGCTCTCCCCTTATGGAATGGATTTGATCCGACATCTATCATAGACACTTTATCAGGCATTCGTAGAGCAAGTGAGTGCTATTCTCTTCCCCCGATAAGGCTGGATAAAGAAACCTTATCTTCATGGGTTTGTTGGACCCTATGGACTTCAAGAAACCAGCTAATATTCAATAACCGCAGACTCTCAGTAGAGGAGATGGTTGTGAAGGCAATCTTCCATGCTCGTGAGTGGAGCTCTGTGCAGATCCAAGCCTCGCCTACAACCCTGACCATTTCTCCAACATCTCTCCAAAATCCTTATTCACTAAGTGAAGAGACTCATATTTGCTATACTTATGCATCTTGGCATGCATAATCAGGTCTAGCAGGACTTGGCTGGACCCTTGAGAAAAGCCCATCCTATTTACATTCCTCCTCAACATCCAATGTTACATCTCCTTTTATGGCGGAAGCATTGGCTATCAAAGCTGCTATGTTCTGTGCGAAATCTCTGTTTCTCAACAGAGTAACCTTTCGGTCAGACTCCCAATCCCTAATTTGAACGATCAACGCCGGCGGTTCGATCTCGGAGATTCACGGAATCTTCACTGTCATCTATCTCTCTATCCCATGTTTATCTTCAGTTGATTTTAATTTCATTCCAGAACAGCAAATGTCAATGCTGATTCTATTGCAAAACGGTCTTTATTAAGTCTGAATATTGTAACCGGTTAAAAAATTTCTGTTATAAGAAGGATTCGCACCAAAAAAATAATATCTCAAAATTATGTAACAGATGTTTAATAAATACATGCCGCATTTGTTTATGTAATTATATGTGTATATATTTTTGCTGGCAATCTTAAAATCATTCACCGTGATATAAAGGCGTCAAACATATTGTTTGATTTCAACTTTGAAGCAAAGGTATGATTTCTCATTTTTATGTTTCCATTAAAGCACTGTACATGTAACTTGCCACGACATTTTCGTGAAGAATTTTTGAATTTTGTTTCTTTGAATTACATGTAGTTTATGAACTAAAAAGATTAGCAAAAGTTTTTTTAGTTAGAATTTGTAATCTAATATTTTAATTTTTTTATGCTTAATTCATAACTGAAATGTAGTTTTTTTCTTTTTTTTCCTATAATATGTGGTTTATATTTTTTAATTAATTGTTTTCCTTAATTGTTTTTTCTTTTATTTTGTAAGACTAAAGATCAATTATAAAATTTTATTTTTTAATAAAATTTATTAAAAATATAATTAAAATTAATTAATCACATGTCAAAAACTGATTTGTTAACTTGACATGTGTCACGATTAGACAAGTTAGTAACTTTAAATTATTATTTTTATATATAATAAGATATTTCTTTTCATATTTTGAATTGATATATTTTGTTTAATGTAATTAAAATATTTAGTTTATCAAGGTGTATCTATTATAATAGGAAACAAATTTTCTATATTTTCCATAATATATTGCAAATTTGAAATTTGAACGTAAAAGTAATCTTTTAGATTTAAAGTTCTCTTAAAAATTTCAGATTTATATTGTAAGTAAGTTAATTTTTAGTTTTTACTATATCAATTAAAATCTATGTGTACACTTGTCGGCAAAACAAAAATCTATTTTACACTCTTCTTATAAACAAAATTTAACATTTAAATATGATAAATCTTAATTTTTTGGTAGAAAATCTAACTATATTCTTTTTATAAAAGTTGGCCATGAGAGAGCGCCACATCTCCCCAATGTTAAAGTAAACTCGCCAGCGTAATCAATTTTAAACCGCTTAGAACCATTTCTTAAAATACTCGTAAGTTTAAAATCGGGCTTAATAACAGGTCCAACAAATAACCTCATCAGCCATTATAATCAATTTTAAACCGCTTAGAACCATTTCTTAAAAAACTCGATTATTTAAGTTTAAAATCGGGCTTAAAAACAGGCCCAACAGGAGAATTACTCACTCATTCTTCGATATGGGCCTTAACTTGAAAAAAAATATTTATGAAGATGATGACTCTTATTTATAGTGCAGCTTCCCCTACTCAATTATCCAAGTTTGTCGATGTGGGACAAACCAAAAGATCCACTTTTATAAAATTTTCATGGGTATTTATATCTATTATAATAAAACATAAGCACATTTAGTACTTGTTTCCAAACACTCCTAATTTTTTTTTAAGTGTTTAAAAATAATTTTAATAATTATTTATAATTAATTTCGAAAATTAATTATTAATTTAAATATTTTTAGAGTTCCTTAAATATAGGTAATTTAAATTTGATTTGATTTGATTAAAAATAATAAATCAGATATTAATTTAGAGTTGATTTAAAGATTTTAATTTAAATAATTTTTATACTATTAAACTTTTTATCAAAAATATCTAGAATTTTTGAAAAAAAATAATTCACATATGAAAAATAATGGTCATATTTGAAATATAAAATATTTATAATGATGTAAATGATATGATATTTATGTTGCTTATATAATATATTTACGATTATGATTTATTTACAAAATAATAATAAAATAATTGGGTAAAAATGTATAATTTAAATATTAAAAATATATTTCTTAAAATTCAAAGAACTAAAAATATATATAAAAAAATCGGGTTAAAAATATTTTGGTAACTAAAATCACTAATTTTGAATTATACATGTATATCGAAAATATATTTTTTATACAACATCAAAACATAAAAAATTAAAAATTATTGCATACACTATAATGTGGTTTGAAAAACCAGTTGTACACTCCCTTCGTTGATTAAATTTTAAAAAACTATAATGCTAAATAATACTGTCAATACATCTCAAACTTTTAACAGATATTTATATTATTCGGTAATATGAACGAAAAAGTTAAAATTATATTTTTATAATAGTTTATTTTGAATTAATATTAGCGCACGGGTTAAAATTATATTTTTATAATCATAATTAATTTTAATACTATAAAAATATATCTAAACACAAAAATCAATATTTTCACTTATTAAAAAATATATTTATAAAAATAATTATATCTAAACTCAAAAACACAAATTATATTACAAAATTCGTTAAACAATAAAAAATATTCTCGTGCGGATGCACGGGGTTAGAATTTGAATTAAATTTGGGTCTTCATCACATCAATATGTCTTCTAAGTTTATCATTATACATATATTTATACATTAGAAAGTTTATACATATATTCATCATTAATATATAATAGAAGCAAGCTTGGTTTGAATAGACACTAGCTAAGTTTTAATATTATTTGGTAATATTGGCAGGATCACCTCGAGAGTTGTCTACTCGATAGTGATGCATTCTTTGATTTTCACGGCATACGCTTTGCTGATGTACCAAATTTTCTCTACATACGGGTTTGATGATCTCCACCAAGTTATGGATGTGATCGGTCTCAGCTACTTTTACCTTATCTATGTCGCAGCGGAAGTTGCATTAAGATGGTCTTGTGTGGATCCGGTGGCTGTCCTTATGTCCGGCCATGTCGCTCATATACTAGGATCAATCTTTCTCACTGCCTACATGATTCCATTAAATCCGATAGAGGGTCTTCTCTTTACTTTCTTTGGGACATTACTTGTGTGTTGGACCATATTCGTTTTATGTGTCGATTTTATTCCTGCTTTTAAAAGAGATAGCTACTTAACCGAACCACTGGTTTAGGGGGGTAGGTATCTACTTAAAACAAGAGCCTAAGCAGTAAGCTCGAACAACGAACATAGTATTTGACAAAACAAAGAAACATCAAACATTAAAGAAAACGTCAAGATCATTTTCTATATTTTTGAATTTTTGTTAGTATTTTATTTTGGTAACATGTGAATTGTGATTTCCAGTAAAACTCTAGATTAGTTTTTGAAGTAATGCACATTCTTCATATTGAACCGTTATTTTCTCGATCTTCTTAGATTAGTAGATGGTCGTTTTCTATTCTTTTGTATTAGTTAAAGTATTACTTAGATTATACTCAACATATAAAAATTTGACCTAAGCATTAGTAAATAATTGCTTTCACCACCTTATTTTCGAAAACTAATATTCTCATTTCTAACTGAATACAAGCTTTTTAAAAAGAAAAAACAAACCTCTGCTTAGAGATATAAACACACAATCTTTTAAACAAAACGTTATGCAAAGATTAACAAACACATCAACGGACATTCAAAATGATATAGATTAGAGACTAGTCTTAAACATCACCTATGTACTTACCGTAGTTGAAGCGACATTAGTCGGGTGATAAAATTGAGAAAGTCAACGATTCACCAGCTCAGATTGAAGCATATCCCTAACACGACGCTCCACTTTTACTATGATACTATAACTATGCTTTGTTAAATTTTCAGAGAGTGACAGTTAGCAACGGGACTTTTCTTATCAGGGATAAGAATGAGAGAGGATCTTCTGGTATTTGATTGATTTTTTTTTTTTTTTTTTTTTTTGGTCGAAGGTATTTGATTGATTAATTTCTGAAAATGATAAGAGGTTTACTGGTACACCGGATTTACAACTAAACCAAAGTAAAGAAAAAAAAAATCAGTAAACTAAATATCACTTAAAATACGACAACCAAAAGAAAAACTGACATAGCTGGAAACCATGTGATCACAATTAACTGCATGAGGATTATGACTCCCATAAACAGTCCAAGAGATCTGAACAACTCTATATATCATAGCCCTCTAAATCTGTCCTATCTGAATAACAGCATCTCCAACCATACACAAAAAACCAAATTTGGTGTTGATTCTTCTCCAATGATGCACTAAATGTTGCACCAAATTTTTATTTTGGTGTTTTGTGAATAGTGTTGCACCAAACACTATTCACAACACCAAACATTAAAATATTATTTTTTCCATTTACTCATATAATTATATTATTGTTTATTAGTTAATTAAATTATATTGATTTCAGGAGTGTAGGATCCATTCTTGTAATTTAGAATTGCACAAAATTTTGTTATTAATATGTAAATAAATTAAGATTAAAAATTCATAATAAAGTTTAATTAAACATTTCAACATAAAATTACTAAATGAAAGCCAAAAAAAATTAAAAAAAAACAAAATACAACAAAATAATTTTAAAAACATAATATAACTTTAAACAATATTCTAATAGTCTGGATTACCATTTCTGCTAAGATAATGATAGTACGGGGTATAATCTTGTTGGTCACTTGGGGATATTTGGTCTTCTCTTTGATTTTGTTCTCCTTGGATATGGTCTCCTTGAATTTGTTCTCCTTGAGTTGGATCTCCTTGTTACTGAAATTCTCGATATTGAGATTCACGATATTGGATTCGAGAACTCTCTCCGTGCCCTCCATATTGGTTTGATGGCGGTCTTTTACTCAGAATTTCCGCTCTTTGACTTTCAATATACGCACGACATGCTGGATCGGTTATAGAACTCAAATCCGCAAATAATATTTTCTGCTCTTGTTTCATTCTTCGTAACTCAAGCTTCTGTCTTCGAATTTCAATTTTTTCAGAAGAATGTTTAGCAAGAGCTTTGGTAAGCTTTTCATTTTGCTCCAAATTTTTTTAAAAATTTTCATCATCTTGTTGTTTTTTCTTTGCTTTTTTCACACCCATAGGTCTCTGAGATAAATTAGTAGTGGTTTCTTCGTTATTCATATTTAATGGCTGAGATTGATCCGTCTTTTTCTCAGAAGATGATAATTGATACAGATATGATGTAACTAATGAATGCAACAATAAATTCAAAAGATATGATGTAACTAACTAAGAAATCCTTATAAGATTAATTACAAGGATTTATAAGATTACTTATAAGGGTTTATAAGACTATAATTATTTTTTCATTGTCTTATATTACAAAAAAAAAATCTTATAAAGATTTATGAGATTAGTTATAAGGATTTATAAGATTACTTATAAGAGTTTATAAGACTATAATTTATTTTGTCATTGTTTTATATTACAAAAAAAAATCTTATAAGGATTTATACGATTACTTATAAGAATTTATAAAATTATTTATCAGGATTTACTTCTATGTTTTCTTATATATTAAAATTATATTTTCAGATTTTTATTTATAAGCTAATTAATATTTATTTATAATTGATATAGACATGATGTAACGAATGAATACAACGGTTAGATCTTCGTTGCAAAAAATTAATGGCTGAGATTGATCCGTCTTTTTCTCAGAAGTTGATAATTTATATAGACAAGATGTGACTAATGAACGCAACGGTTACATCTTGGCCGAAGAAATCCAACGACTCAGATCAATTTTCCTGCACTATAAAATGGGTATCATGTTTACAAATTGTGAAGAATATCACCATCAAATTCTATTTAGTTTCTTAAAAGATGAATTTCAACTATGGTAGTTCATCTTATATACCCTCTTCTTCGTCTTCTTCTTCTTCTTCTTCTTCATCTTCAGAGGATGATGATTTACAAAAGCAAGTAGTAGCTCAAATTACTGCAAAAACAACAATTTTCTCATGAACAATTACCTATTTAACTCGGAGGGTTCCCATGGTGGATCTATTCCGGGTCATATAGTTATCAACCGCGGCCGGGAAAGTGCTTCTCGAAATCTTTTCAAAAATTATTTTTCAGATAATCCTTTGTATACCGAGACGATGTTCCGACAAAGATTCCGGATGAGCTGCTCTTTGTTTCTGCGTATTCATGAAGCTATACAAGGACATGACAATTACTTTGTTCAGTGAAGAGATGGTGTCAATAGACTTGGGTTGTTTGGGTTGCAAAAAATGACTGCGTTGTTTCGAATGTTGGCGTACGGATCACCAGCGGATTCCACCGATGAGTATATCAAAATAGAAGAGTCCATAGCTATTGAAAGTATGAAGCAATTTTGTCGTGCTGTTGTAGAGGTATTTTCTAGCTGTTATCTTTGATCACCAAATGCTAATGATGTTGCACGACTACTCCATAGGGGAAAGCCGAGGATTTCCAGGTATGTTGGGTAGTTTAGATTGTATGCATTAGAAATGGAAAAACTGCCCGACAGCTTAGAGAGGACAATACGCTGGTCGTAGTGGATCTCCTATTATTATTCTAGAGGCTGTAGCCGATTATGATCTTTGGATTTGGCATGCATTTTTGGGCTACCAGGATCTAACAATGATATTAATGTACTAGAGGCGTCTCATCTTTTTGCTAATCTAGCTGAAGGAACTGCTCCACCCGTTAATTATGTTATTAACGGAAAAAATTATAATATGGGTTATTATCTAGCTGATGGTATATATCCGAAATGGTCCACTCTTGTTCAAACAATTCATGATCCACGTGGCCCCAAAAAGAAATTATTTGCAAGGAGGCAAGAAGCATGTAGAAAAGACGTGAAACGTGCATTTGGAGTATTGCAGTCAAGATTTGCAATTGTGGCAGGACCATCACGCTTTTGGAGTAAGAAAGTTTTACAGCTTGTATCATAATGCATAATATGATCATTGAGGATGAACGTGATGTTGATGCAATAATTGAAGAACGAGTGGAAGTCCCATCTGCAGAAGTTGAGATGGCGAGTAATGAAGATGTCCGATTTCAAGAATTCTTAGCTCGGCATAGGCAAATCAAGGACCGAGACGCTCATATTGAACTTCGAAATGCATTAATTGAACACTTGTGGTTAGAATATGCTAATTATGAAAATTAGTATAATATAATTTATTTTCTATTTTTTTTATTGATTGTAATCTTTGTTTTTTTTATCACAATGTAATGTTATATCAAATTTACAGTTAATCTATTTTATGAATAATTAGTAGTCATCAAAATTATGAAAAATAAAGAGAATCTTAAATTTAATAATATAATAATATAAAATATTGTTATTAGTGTGAGATTTGATGTTGTAGTTGGAGATGAAAAAAAACACTATTCACTTTTACACCAAATTTTACATTATTCATGACACCAAATTTGGTGTTATGGTTGGAGATGGTCCCCGAACTATCATCAGCCTCCTCGGTTCAACAAATATGGTGGTCAGAGTCAAGAAAAAATATGTGGCCTTCTGTAAAAAAAAAAATTCGTAATAAATTTTTTATTTTGCAATTCTTGGATATTATGTGATGCAAACAGTTTTTTTAAGGGATGAAAACAATTTCTTTAAAAAAATATAATTTTTAAATTTTGAAACTTATAAACTATTAATCAAAAATAAAATATGTGCTCTATTAAAAACTTAAGTTTTATTATGTGATGAAAGCAATTTCTTAAAAAAATTTTTTTTTTTAAATTTGACACTTATAAACTATTAATCAAAAATAAAATATGTGACCTATTAAAAAAAAAAGTTGGTGGTCTCTCGCCTGCCCTTAAGGCTGGGCCTGGGCTATCATAAGAAGTGACAAAAGAACCTGAAATAAATCTCCCACTGTTAGGCTGAAGAAGCAAAATATATGGGTCCAACCGTCCAAGGTAGTGTTGAGTCCTGTGGTTGAACAAGTTGGAATACTGCTTAACACATAATGGAATTAAGGCACAAAGACAAAAGAAGCATATCTGATATGGAAGAAGTTTTTTGGACGTATCAGAACAGAGGATTTCAATATCAAGAAAACGAAAACGAAGATCTGGTGATATCCTCAAAATTGGAGACAAAATATTCTCAACTACGTGAGTTGGATGATATAAATAATTAAGGTGCGGTTAGGATGTTTGGTACGGATTGTACGGCAGGAGAAAGCATTCTAGATTTGGTGAGTGAACAAAGAGTGATCACATAGCAACATAAATTTTGGATAGATTATGAATTGGTCAATGACAAACCATTATGTCGATGTCGTGTAAAACTGATTAAACAACTTGAAAGAAGTTTGTTTAAACGATTTCTAATAAAGCAAAGAGAGTATTTGCAGAATTTTGTCTACTATTCTTATTAGTACGTGTTCTAGCTAGGTTTTGCAGAATCTTGTCTACTAAAAATAAGAGAATATTAGAAGGTTAGACCCGCGAATGTCATGCCACTAATCATTTGCATAATGTAATATACCAAATAATAATAATAGTGTCCCCATGTGACACTAATATGTCTGGTATTTGTTTTCTATAAAGGTAGTGGACAACGGTTATTTGTATTCTGGTGTTTGTCCAAACCGTAATATATGTCTGGTATTTGTATTCAATATTGGGAGTGGAACCAATTTGACAAAAACAAAAAACAATGGTTTGGTCTAATGGCCCAGGCACATTGCGCCATATTTAACCCCCTTAAGGAGGTCCACTAAACGAAAGGCACGTCATCAATTCTAAACTAAAAGAAAATTTAAAGAATGGTAGGCCATTGACCTGCTATAATAATTTATTTTATTAAAACAGAAGCACATTTAGTGTTTGCATCCAAACACTCTTAAAGTTTTTTTAATAATATTTTATTTTATTTTTATATATATATTTTTTTTTGGTCAAAATTTTATTTTTTTTATATTTAATTTCAGAAAATTAGTTATTAATTTAGATATTTTTAGATTTCCTAAAATCTAGGTCATCTTTAATTTAAATTTTAAATTATTAGAAATTTAATTAAATTTAGTTACAAAAATTTACATTCAATTTAATTTAAATTCAAAAAATTCAAAAAAAATTATAATTAAATTTTATTACAAAAATTTAGATAATAATTTTAATACTTTAGAATTTCTTAAATACATGAAAGATTTAATTTACAATTTTAAATTTAAATAATATTTTTATAAAAATGCATAGTAAATAAATATTTTATCGTATTTTATCATAAACAATCGGTGTAAAATATCAAATATTTGAGATTAATAAATATTATACAATAATATGATCGAGCTGATTAGAGTTATATATTTAAGGTTCATGAGTTAATTTATTAAAACATGTAAAATATTAAGATGATTTGAGATAATTAAACTAACATGTTAGCCCGTTTATATATATATATATATACACATTTTTTTAATAGCACAAATAGTAAATAAATATCTTATTATATTTTTCATAATCAATTGGTCCAAATATTCCATATTAGTAAATATTTATAGGGTTATACAATTATAATTATAGTCTTATACGGGTTAATTTGTCAAAACATGTAAGATATTAAAAATGATTTAAGACAACTAAACGGATGGATTAGCAAATTCATAGATATATAGATTGTTTATGTGTAAATCTAAATTCACATAATAACAAAGTTTATAATTAACATTAGATCAATGTATACTTAATTAACGTATACTCTTATTCTACTATATACAAATTTTACTGTTTAAAATTAAAATATGATAATAATTTTTTAATTTAAAAAAATAAATAAAAAAAATAAATTATATCTAAACAAAAAAGATAAATGCAACTTATATTAGAAATAAAAAATAAAACATTTCCGTGCGGACGCACGGGGTTAAAATCTAGTTATTATTATTTATTTAGAACTTATATGACTATCTGATTAGCAAAGACATCATCTGGAAATCTGACCGACTCCAATGATATGTATGGCCTGATTGAATTTGATTTACAAAAAACCATGAATGAATTTGATTTACAAATTACTCTAATTTAGTGTCCGTTTCAAGTTTAAATGGATTATTTTAGTGTGCAACTTGAATACTTGATGCTAGCTAGATGATGAAAAAATAAATCAGGGGGAATTAAACGTTTGTATATAGTTGGCCTTGAAGTTGTGATGGTGCACTCCCGTTCGTTTCTTTGCTTTGGAGCACGAAGAATCCCAACTATTTTTTAGGAATACAAAAGTGAAAATGTTAACTGAAGGAATCTGTTAAGTACTGGATGTAAATTCTATTTTTGGAACAAGTAAACTAACATTAAGAAATTGAATATGGTCAATGAGAACATATATAGATGAGAATGTCTAGACATGATGTTGCAATTGGCATGTAACTTGCTTAGCAAGTAAAGAGTTGTAATTGAAACATTTCTCTATTTTCTTCTTCTGTCTCTTAATCTTCTAATTTGGGGAGAGAAATTTTAACTCTACTCAAGACTCAGTGATTTGAGTCGCTGTGCTTGTCAAATTGAATTTGGTTTGTTTCCTTTGTAAGAAGAAACAAAGAAGGGACCACGAAGCACCTCCTGCTCCTAACGGTTAAAACAAAATTCTTGATTAGATTAGATCAAGAAATCAAGTCTCGAACTAATTTGTTCCTCATTTTTGTTATTCATCAACATTTTCTTGTTTTTTTTTTTACACTTCTGTCTAATCGGCTCCATATAACAGAACATTCATAAAACCTATTATGCTTACTAGATTTATCTACATTTTCTTTGAATGTCTGTAATCTTCAAATATTTGGATTCAAAGAGAAACCGTTTTGCAGATTTCAAGTTCCTCTGTTTCTCCACCACCACCTTTCCTTAGAACCAACAGCAATCTTCAATCTCGAGCTCCATTCCATAGGAGGCCGTCCCTTCCCTGTCACAAATTCATCACTAAATTGACTACAACAAAGCATGCAATAAACCATAGAAGAGTTTTAATTTTTGTCTAACCATGGAGGTGAAACTCGAGACTGTTGTTTGGAACAAACTCATAGACAAGCAATCTTTGAGAACCGGCGATGCAATAACCGACAAGAGCTACTAAATTCTTGTGGTGAACTCGGCTAATGATCCCGACCTCTGCCTGAAACTCTCGCTCTCCCTGAGCATTCCCTGCTTTCAACTGTTTCACAGCGATTTCTTTTTCATTACGCAATGCACCTTTGTACACATACCCGAACCCGCCTTGTCCTGACCAATTGGACTCAGAGAATCCATTAGTTTCTCTAGATAGCTCCTCGTATGTGAAAGTTCCTTGATATATGCTTAATGCAAGCCCTGGAGATGGTTGAAGCAGAACTGGATGAACCGAGAAGTTTGAATTCGGGATTGTCATATCTTCATGACAATTGTAAGTCTTAAGATCTTAAAAGTATGTATAGTTGTTTAATAAATCATGCTGTATTTGTATATGAGGCCCGGGTGTGTATGTATATTTGCAGGCAATCTTAATATCATTCACTGTGATATCAAGGCGGCAAACATATTGATTGATTTCCAAATTAAAGCAACGCTTTTTATATGTAACTTGACAATATTTTTGAGAAGAATCTTTAAATTTTGTATTTTTTGAAGCTCTTCTATTTTTCAGGTTGCTGATTTTGGTCTTGCCAAGATTGTTCCTGATACAAACACTCATGTATCTACACGCGTGATGGGAACCTTTGGGTAAAAGATAATCTTGAATCTTGTCATCTTTATTAAAGTTTTGGTTTTGAGATTTTTATAGGTATTTAGCTCCAGAATAAGCTGCTAGTGGCAAGCTCACAGAAAAGTCTGATATTTATTCCTTTGGAGTTATAAACATGACAACTTGGTTGATTGGGTAATTAGTTAATATAACTTCAAATAATCTAACGTTAACATGATTTTTAGAATTTGACACTTGAATGAAGCAAAAGCTATGGCCTATGTGTGAATAAATGGAATAGGCACAAACCTTTCTTAACCGAGTATCTGAGGAAGGATAATTTGAGGGTTTGGCTACAATGCTGAATAATGAGTATGACAGAGAAGAGATGTCTTTACTCTGTCTGAACTACGATTCTATATTTTTTTTTTCTCACTAAGTAGTTTTCCATTGATAGAATACGGTTTTAGAGCAAGCTAGCATAAAACACAGACTCATAATAAAAAACATCAAAAAAAAAAAAAACAACTTAACCCATTCAACATAAAATACATAGTCATAATAAAATATATATAACGTTTAACACTCTCGAATCTGAACAAGCCAACATAAACCATTTTTTCTTACATCATTCCTTGCTCACAAGTGATTGTCTACCGATTTCTAACAACTTTTTTCACTCTGATATATATATATATATATAATTATATATAATATTATCTTATATTATTATTTGAGAAGGACAATTTAAAAATAATATTCACTTGATGTATAATTTACAAGAATATCATGCTGATGTGTCATCATTAGAGAACTTCTCAATATACATATAAAAAATGTTTGCTTTACTAGAGTAATTACATCATATGACATTTAGCATTAATTTGGTTAGAGATTAATTTATATCCATTATATATTCAATATTCAACATTTAATTTGTAAAAATATTTTTTCTCTTTTTCTTTCTTATTAACATATTTATTAAAAAAATGAATACATAATATTTTTTAGAACATCTGTTTCTCCACCACCGCCTTTCCTTAGAACCAACAGCAATCTTCAATCTTGAGCTCCATTCCATAGGAGGCTGTCCCTTCCCTGTCACAAATTCATCACTAAATTGACTACAACAAAGCATGCAATAAATCATAGAAGAGTTTTAATTTTTGTCTAACCATGGAGGTGAAACTTGAGACTGTTGTTGGAACAAACTCATAGACAAGCAATCTTTGAGCACCAGCGATGCAATAACCGACAAGAGCTACTAAATTCTTGTGGTGAACTCGGCTAATGATCCTGACCTCTGCCTGAAACTCTCGCTCTCCCTGAGCAGTCCCTGCTTTCAACTGTTTCACAACGATTTCTTTTTCATTACGTAATGTACCTTTGTACACATACCCAAAGCCACCTTGTCCTAACCATTTGGACTCAAAGAATCCATTGATGTCTCTAGATAGCTCCTCGTACACTACAGGAAAACATGAAATTGGCGACTGCATTTTATGACTGAATAGTCACTAATTAGTATTAAATACAAACAGTCGTAATTTGGTCGTTAATTACCGACCAATGTACGACGTATTTGTTGATTCGCTTAATAAAAAACATGTGTTTTAACTTTTGTGGTAGGTGTACCGGTTTTTTACGACTAAAACACGGAAGTCACTATTTAGACGCAAATTGGTAGCAAATTAGTCGTAAAATTTTCTATATATACAGACCCACGCATCTTCTTTTCATTCACTCACAATCACAATCTAAAAGCTCCGAAATTCTGGAGAGCGTTTCTAGATATAATGTCTGGAAATTTCAGTAATAATAATAATAATAATAATAGAGAGTGGATGTATAAACGGATCGACGAAGAAACGGAAAAATTTTCATTCGGAATTTGTATCCGGAGTAGAACAATTTATGAATTTTGCAAACAACCAGACGCTAACGCAGAGTAATGGCGGTAAATTTTACTGTCCTTGTAGTGTTTGCAAAAATAATAAATTTTTGCCGGGAAAAAAAATTTGGAACCATCTCTTTAGTAAAGGGTTCATGCCAGATTACTATATTTGGTATAAGCATGGTGAAGAAATTACTATGGATTATGGAACTAGTTATGGTAATATAACTCATTTAAATTGGAGTGAAGAAAATGTGGGTAATGTAGTATGAGATAGATATGTGGATATGGTGAATGATGCATTTCATGGTAATTATCATCAAGATGATACATATCATCAAGAAGATAGTTATCAGAATGTACAAGAACCGGTGCGTAACCATCCTCAACAATTTTACGACTTGTTAGAAGCTGGGAAAAAACCATTATATGATGGTTGTCATGAAGGTCACTCGCAGTTATCTTTAGCTGCTCGGTTCATGCAAAATAAAGTAGATTATAATATGAGTGAAAAGTGTGTGGATTCGTGGGCATCTTTGTTTACGGAGTATTTACCAGAAGAAAATCAGTCAACCAGGTCACATTACGAGACAGAGAAATTGATGGGTAATTTGGGGCTTCCATTTCACAAAATTGATGTTTGTATTAACAATTGTATGATCTTCTGGAAAGAAGATGAAATGTGGGAGGAGTGTAAATTCTGTCAGTCACCAAGATATAAGCCTAACGAAGGACGACGTTCACGAACCAGAATACCATATAGTCGTATGTGGTATCTACCTATTGGTGATAGATTGAAGAGGATGTATCAGAGCCAGAAGACTGCAGCGGCAATGAGATGGCATGCTGAGCACCAAGCAAAGGAGGGTGAAATGTGTCATCCCTCTGATGCTGCAGAGTGGAAATATTTTCAAGATTTACATCCCCGGTTTGCTGAAGAACCCCGTAACATTTATCTTGGATTATGTACAGATGGATTCAATCCATTTGGCATGTCTCGTAATCATTCGTTGTGGCCTGTGATCTTGACTCCTTATAATTTACCCCCTGGTATGTGCATGAAGACTGAGTACTTGTTCCTCACAATATTGAATTCTGGGCCAAATCATCCGCGTGCCAGTCTCGATATCTTCCTCCGATCTCTTGTCGAGGAATTAAAAGAATTATGGTCAACTGGTATCGATGCATATGATGTATCTTTGCAGCAGAATTTCAAATTAAAGGCTGTGCTGATGTGGACGATAAGCGACTTTCCGGCGTATGGCATGTTGTCAGGATGGACGACCCATGGTAGATTGGCTTGTCCAATTTGTTTGGACGATACAAAGGCATTCTATCTGCCTAATGGAAGAAAGACGTGTTGGTTTGATTGTCATAGAAGGTTTCTCCCTCATGGTCATCCATTACGAAAGAATAGAAAAGACTTTTTGAAGGGTAGACAAGCTATAAATGAGTTACCACCAGAGTCTTTGACAAGTGAACAAGTTTATAGTGAGCGCATAGAAACTGTCAATCCTGCAAAAACGTCTGACTGCGGTGGCAACGGTCATGAAAAAAAGATGCCTGGATATGGGAAGTGGCATAACTGGCACAAGGAAAGTATATTTTGGGAGTTGCCTTACTGGAGGGACCTCAATCTCCGACATAATGTAAGAGATTATCCATCGCCGATGGAGCTCTTCCAGAACTCGCAACAAGGAGCCCCTGAGTCTCAACCACCGCCTCAACCTAGAAGGTCAGAACATTCTCAAACTCGGTTCTCTCCATCTCCTCAACAATCTCATCGGCAGCATTCTGCATCACCTCAATCGCAGCACCAAGGAGCTTCTGGAGCTTCTTCTTTCTCTCAAAATCGAGCATCTCCATTATCTCAAGAAGGAGGCAATTCTCCACACTCTCAACAAGCTCATTATAACGGTGAAGAAGCTGCATTTCAAGAACCTTCAGATGAAGAATATGGTGATGTCAACCTCTCTGACGACCAGCTAAGCATTCTAAATGCCTTGCTCACGAAGCCTGGGAGAGAGGCTTATACTACGGTACTATCTCCCATAGAGAAACCGGGTACAACGTGGTAAGTATTTTTTACTCTAGCTTCATTTGTTTCATTCTTCAAATGATGGCTCGATGACTGCTTGCTTTGTTTTCTTTGTATCCAGGTGTGATCGTGACAAGTCCTCTCTTACCCGGAAGATTACCAAGGTATTCACCAACAAGTTTGATGGCCCTTTCTACAGCTGGAGTCGTGTGCCTCGTGATAGACAAGAGCGTTACTTCATAGAATTCGCGGTAAGATCATCCTTTTTCATTTACATGGTTTTGTTTTTTTTTTTTTGTCGACAACATGGTTTTGTTTTGTTTTTGTAACTATGTCTTATTCAACATCATCTCTTTGTCTCTTGTTGTTGTAGAAAACCCACACCTGGGATCCCTTGATCACTGGTGTGGTTCAAGAAAAATTTGAGAGCATTTGCAAAAGCCGGATGAAGGATATGGTCAGCACCATAAGGACATCAAGAGTGCAACCTAACTGGATCGGGGATACACTCTGGGAACAAATGACTGCCTATTGGTACACAGAAAAATCTAAAGATAAGAGATCAACAACTTCAGCTGCTCGGTTGTCTGAACGTGGTGGTCTTGGACCTCACGTTCACTTCTTAGGTCAGAAATCCTATCTGCAAATCCAGCAAGAAATGGTAACTTTCTATTCTGTTATTCTTCAATAAGTGTTAGTTTTAGGAAATATGATTAATAACTTACCCGCTGACATATTTTGGTTTATAATTTCAGGAAGAGGAATTAGGTAGACCGGTGAGTCTTGGTGAGGTATTCATCAGGACTCACACAAAAAAAGATGGGAGTTATGTGGATGGAAAGGCAAAGAGAGTGGCTGAGACTTACCAGAAAAACTTGGAAGCCAAGTTGTCTGCCCTAAACCCTGAAAGCTCAGACAATCCTGAGGGTACATCACCTCGTCGAGAGCTAACTGTGGAAGAGCAGAACGACTTTTTTTCTACAGGTAAGGTTCTCTATTCTTTTATGGATTTATCTTGCTTTTCCTGTGATTCTAACATTTTTTTAGTTTAATGAATCATATGTCTGACTCTCTTTTTGTATTCGCAGTCGTCTATTATGAGTGAAAGAGGTGTACCTTATGGAGTTGGTAGCCTCTCTCACTTGTACGTCAATGGCAAGAGGAAGTACCCAGGAAGCTCTGCATCCTACGACACTCTGCAGGAACAGCTTCAACAAGCTCAACACCAAATAGAGCTCCAAGCGGCTGAGATTGCAAGGCGTGAAGCAGAGTTTGCCAAAGCTTCAGCTGCACAAGAAGCCAAGATCGAGAAGCTCACCATGGTTGAAAGGTACTTGACTCAAA
Source organism: Eutrema salsugineum (assembly GCF_000478725.1). Taxonomy (NCBI): domain Eukaryota; kingdom Viridiplantae; phylum Streptophyta; class Magnoliopsida; order Brassicales; family Brassicaceae; genus Eutrema; species Eutrema salsugineum. Next base: position 5,781,470 of record NW_006256686.1, on the reverse strand, counting down.
CTGATCCACGGTTCAATGATTTTTTGGCTAGTCAAACTCCTCCATCGACCATTCATGCTGCGAAGTCTACCACTCAACAACCTGATGATCCGCCGGCTGATCCGACAACACATGTAACTCAAACATCAAGTACCACCTTAGATGTGTAGGTCTCTTCTCACTTTTTTTTTTTATGTCTCGGAACCTTAGGACTCTTTTTAATGTCTTGGAAACTTTAGAAGAGTATGTCTCTTCTCATTTTGTACTTCTCTATAATGGTTGTATATAGAAACCATTTGAGATTTTTTGGGTTTAAATGAATGATGATGATGAATGTATTGGTTTTTGGCTTTTTAAATATTGATCATGGTTTTAGTATTCAAATGTGCATTTTATAGCACTGTTTATAAACAGGTTTCAAAATTGGGGGTTTCTAAATAGCAAATTCCAAATTCCAAAAAAGATGATCAAAATAGTCACTAAACAGTCTTAAATTTGTCGGAAAAAGGTCACAGATCAGTCACAATTCAGTCGTAAAAGTGCAACAAAGTACTGTTCATTTTCCGACAACAGTAGTGAAACAGTCGCAAATAAGTAGGTAAATATGTCACAAAAGAGTCGTCAAATGGTCGTTTATTTAACGTCTAAATAACGACTTATTATTTAACGACTAAATTGCTACTACGTTGATATTAAGAGTACGACTGCATTGTAGTCGTAAAAGAGTCGTAAATGTAGTCGTAAAATAGTCACTATATTTGCCGACGGATTTACGACTACGTTACGTTAGTTTATATCACACGCAAGTTAGTCGTAAAATCGCCGCAAAATTACGACTATTTCACGACTGTGGTAATTGCGACTAAGAATTTCCGACTACTTCTTTTAGTCGCAAATCAGTCGTAAAGTTCCGATTTGCGACTATTTTCCGACGTTTTCTGGTGTCGCTAAATTCGTGTATTCTTGTAGTGGTATGAGAAAGTTCCTTGATATATGCCTAATGCAAGCCCTGGAGATGGTTGAAGCAGAACTGGATGAACCAAGAAGTTTGAATTCGGGATTGTCATATCTTCATGACAATTGTAAGTCTTTAGATCTTAAAATTATGTATAGTTGTTTAATAAATCATGCTGTATTTGTATATGAGGCCCGTGTGTATATGTATATTTGCAGGCAATCTTAATATCATTCACTGTGATATCAAGGCGGCAAATATATTGATTGATTTCCAATTTAAAGCAACGCTTTGTATATGTAACTTGACACTATTTTTGAGAAGAATCTTTAAATTTTGTATTTTTTGAAGCTCTTCTATTTTTCAGGTTGCTGATTTTGGTCTTGCCAAGATTGTTCCTGATACAAACACTCATGTATCTACACGCGTGATGGGAACCTTTGGGTAAAAGATAATCTTGAAGCTTGTATATGATACTTATCATCTTTATTAAAGTTTTGGTTTTGGGATTTTTATAGGTATTTAGCTCCAGAATAAGCTGCTAGCGGCAAGCTCACAGAAAAGTCTAATATTTATCCATTTGGATTTATAAACATGACAACTTTGGTTGATTGGGTAATTAGTTAATATAACTTCAAATAATCTAACGTTAACATGATTTTTAGAATTTCACACTTGAATGAAGCAAAAGCTATGTGTGAATAAATGGAATGGGAACGACCCGTTCTTAACCGAGCATCTGAGGAAGGATAATTTGAGGGTTTGGCTACAATGCTGAATAATGAGTATGACAAAGAAGATATGTCTTTACTTTGCCCGAACTACGATTCTATATCTTTTTTTTTCTCACTAAGTCCATTGATAGAATACGGTTTTACAGCAAGCTAGCATAAATCACAGACTCATAATCAAAAACATCAAAAAAAAAGCAACTTAACCCATTCAACATAAAACACATAGTCATAATAAAATCTTATATATAAAAGACAATCAACTTTCTCCATATGCTTGACACATCAGCATTGGAGAAGTTGACACCTGTCAACTAAATTTTAAATAATAAATTTTAATATTAAATTTTAAAGCATTTAAAGAATATAAAAAATTTGTATTAACTAACATTTATATAAGCACTTAAAGAATATGAAAAGATTGTATTAACTAACATTTATATTAATATTAAACAAAAATTTATGTTATAACTAATTAAAAATATTGATATATATATATATAATTTTTATATAACTGATGATTATTTAATAATATTCAAAATGTTAAAATTAATTTTTAAGATATAATAAAATAATAACAAGTAACAAATAAAATAATGATTATATTAATTTTAATTTTTTTTATTAATTGACTATTAATTAATATTTGTGTAAATGTCAAACTAAAATTTATGATATAACTAATTAAAAATATTGAATGATATGTATTAATTAAATATAATTTTAGATTATTAAATAATATTCAATATATATTTTAAATTAATATTTTAAAAAAATTTAGAATAAAATATTAACAAGTAAGTAAATAATAAGTGATGATTATATTAATTTTTATAAAAATATAATAAAAAAAATCGAAAATTTTGAAAAGAAAAATCCGCACGTTACGTGCGGGTATTCACCTAGTATATATAACGTCTAACACTCTCGAATCTGAACAAGCCAACATAAACCATTTTTTCTCACATTATACCTTACTCACAAGTGATTGTGTACCGATTTCTAACAATTTTTTATCACTCTGATATATATATATATAATATTTTCTTGTATTATTATTTGAGAAGGACAATTTAAAAATAACATTCACTTGATGTATAATTTACAAGAATACCATGCTGATATGTCATCATTAGAGAGCTTCTCAAAATACATATTAAAAAAATATTTGCTTTACTAGAGTAATTACATCATATGCCATTTATCATTAATTTGGTTAGAGATTAATTTATATTCATTATATATTCAATACTCAATATTTAATTTGTAAAAAAAAATTTTCTCTTCTCTTTCTTATTAAAATATTTATAAAAATTTGAATACATAATATTACTTCTATTACTAAACATTATATTTTTTATATCATCTTTTTTTAATCTTATTTTTTTTAGATAATCACATTATCTATTTAATATCAAAAATAAAATATCTTAGTCTGATAGTAAACCGGTTAGATAAAACGTATTAATCCAATTTAGTATATTTAAATGTGCAATTTTATTTATATAAAAAATAATATGTATTAAAGTAACTTATAAAACCAATACTTATCTAGAATTTATGCAATTATATTATAAAATAAATGTAATTGTAACTATTATTTATTGTTACATAATCAGCATATAAATTTGTAATTATAAATATCAGTTAACATTTTTTTAGTTATATTTATATTATATATGCATATTCAACTAAAAATGTGATTAATCACCTAATATGCAGTTATTCCGAATGGAAATTTCGAGACATCCTATTGAAATTGTTAGCTTGTACTATATGAAAACGCATTTTCCATATGGAACAAGATTTCGGGATTAGAAATAAGACCGGACGTGACATGAATTATGTTCACCCCTAGACAAATTAGCATATACTCAAAATTAGAAGAAAGTCTATTAAAGCCACGTTAAACTATGTAAACCTATTTCTATGTATTCCATAGTCATTCTCATCCTATTCACTAATCTCAAAAGCCGAAAAGAGTATATGATTTACAATAAACATCACCACAAAACGTTTATGCATATACTTTATCCTCCAAACATACCATAACGCTTCCCAACATACGTACATTTGTGTTTACGATGGAATGGACTTCCCAATTTCTTTTTTTAAAAAGAAGCACTTTTCTATATAATAAAATCAATTTGGAAAAAAGCCAATATTGACTAGACCGAAGCTAAGGAGAATGGGGGTGATGGGTCCAATGTAGAGTTAGCCAATATTAGGATGCTTCTTTATCTTATGCTTCTCTGTGTTTTTTTTTTTTTTTTTGGGTGTTGACACTTGATAGCTTTAATTTAAAGGAAAAAAGACTAAAAACAAGAGAATATTAGAAGGTGAAACCAGCGAATGTCATGCCACTAAACATGTGCATAATGTTAAACTTATACCAAATAATAATCATAGTGTCCCCATGTGACACCCTACTTTTCTATATTATCCCACAGCCCCCCACTCACACATTTTGGAAATTTATCAATAAAACTCAACTTGTCTTTTTCTGTAAATAAATCTTCTTAGGACTATGCGATATAAGAGCATGATCAACGGCGTTTTTAGTGTGGTCTCTAAAATTTTTTAATGATTAAATTAAATCAAAACTAATTAATAAAGCTAAAGACGTCTCTAATTTAGGCGACACAAGAAACGTCTTTAAATGGCACGTGGCGGTGTTTTATTGGATAAAAATTTGTGGAGAATGAAATTTTTTTTCTTTCTTCCTTCATTTCTCTATTTTCTCATTCTTTCTCCTTCTTCGTTTTCTCCGTACGCGAGGATTCCTTCTTCGTTCTCTGCATCTCGACGACACCGTGGGCTTCGCCGATTGATCCCGACCGAGGCGGTGATGGAAGCGCCGGAGTTTAGAGTATGGATGGGATTCGTCTTCTCAATCGCTGGAGGTAAGCGATTCATCTTCTCAATCTATTTTGATGCTGTTTCTTCTCAATCATTGATCGATGCATGATCTAGGGTTACTGATCAATGCATGATTTTGGGTTTAGATTTTTGTTTGCATCATGAAATTTCGATTCTGTTTTGGTTGAAAAATTGCTTCAGAATCGATCCGATTTGGTCCTTGTCCTGATCGGTTTTACTTGTTTAAACTATGCTATTGCGTTCCTTGGAGAGTAGGTTTGATGTTGATTAACTATGTTTTTGCTTGATGTTTCTTAGTCAAATTTGAAGGTTTAATGCGTGTGCTTTATACTGATAGTGCGTGTGCTTACATAGATTGTTGGTGTATTTCTTTGATCTTTTTAATAATGGATGGCTGTGGAGTTAGTTTTGAGTAGTTTTTAATATGAGGTAGCTGAGAGTTAAGTGTTTGTATTGAAGTTGGTTTGGTTCTATATTTAATGGTAATCTTTTTTTTTCCCTTGCACGAGGAGAGAATATTGGGGAATAAAATCAAGAGGAGAGAAGAAGGACAGCGGTTTAAAGGCATCATCAGCTTCTCACAAAAAGGTCAGCTTCATATTTCATTCCTCTCAGCTTTTAATAAATGAAAGTTAGGATTAGGTTATTGTAGTTTAGAGAGTTTATGGTTTAGTGTTTAAGGCGATGTAGATATATGTCAAGTCAGACTAGTTGTGGTGAATGCTTGTATTTGGTTTGGGTTGTGATGAATGCTTTGTCTTGAATGCAAGCGATGAATGGTTGCTTTTACTCTGTCTTTATTCTCTGCTCTTCCATGCTCTTTACTTCATTCTCCTCTTCTATTTAAACCTTGTTTAAAGAGAACACTTCCATCTTCTTTCACTCTTCTCGTACTTGTCTTTTTAAAAATACAAGTCTTCTCAATCTTCGATATCTTCTTCCATTCTTCTCCTCCTAAATGTCTTCTACATATCCCTTTAACCAACCCTCAAACTTTGTTGACCTCTTGCATAGCCAGCAAGAGACTGTGGCAACCTATCCCAATCCATTCCCATCACTAGAACTCCCTGCATTCAGCACCCAAACTTCCCCTGAAGATCAAGGAGCATTCGATGATGAGCCGACCAAGGAGCCTGCACATCGTCGAGAAAGAAGATCATGGAATCCTGCAGATGATACTCTGCTCATAAGCGCATGGTTAAATACAAGTAAAGACCCTGTTATAGGCAATGAACAGAATTTGGGTGCCTTTTGGGATCGCATAGCTACATACTATGCAGCTTCTCATACAAGTGGTGATGTTCGAGGGCCAGGTCAGTGTAAACAGCGCTGGCACAAGATCAATGATCTTGTCTGTAAATTCGTTGGAGCTTATGACGCAGCAACAAGGGCAAAAGGAAGCGGTCACAATGAGACTGACGTTCTTAAGCAGGCGCATGCTATATTCTATAATGACCATAACAAGAAATTTACCCTGGAGCATTGTTGGAAGGAGCTTAGGAATGATCAGAAGTGGTGCAAAACTTTGACCACTCAAACCAATGGACCCTGCAAACGGAGGAAAGCTGACAATGGTGGACCATCCGAAGTTGATGGAAACAAGGACGCCGAAGCTGATCAGGCTAACATCCGACCTCCTGGAGTGAAAGCCGCAAAAGCCAAAGGGAAGAAGGCATCAATGGTGGAGAGGAAGTCTTTGAACGAGTTTAGTTCCATGTGGGCTGTTAAAGAGAGGGATATGGTTCTGAAGAAGGAAATCACGGCAATGGGACTCCTGGACTCTATATTCGCAAAAAAAGAACCACTCACGGCGACTGAAGAAGCCTTGAAGCAAAAGCTCATAAATCAATTGTTGGGTAATTAGGTTGTTTGTGTTTTAAGTTTATGTTGTGTCTGTCATGTCCAATCTATGTTATGTTATGTTGTTTGTGTTTTAAGTTTATGTTGTCTCTGTGTCAAGTTTAATGGATCGAGTTTTTTCAAACTCTTTAATGTTGTGTACTGCTTTGTAATGGTTTGTTGTTTAATGAAATATTATTCTCTTGACTTTGGAGCTTCAGATTTCACGGGTTATTGGAAGAGACATAAAGACAACTGAATGGAATCGATATTCACGGGTTACTCAAAGGAGTGGAGTACAACAAGCCAGGCAAAACCGTAGGGACCCCTCTTTGAGTGGAAATCAAAGTAGTGGAGTACAAGAAGCAGTGTGTTTGTTTTTTTGTGTAGTTTGGGTCCATATGTATGACACCACATGTAGGGTAATTGATTCATTACCACAAAACTCATTCTCCTTTGTTGTATATATACGTAAACTTGGAAGTTTAGAAACTCATTCTCCATCTTTCTTCTCACTAGCTTTATTTCTTTGTGTGAATCCCATTTCTTTCACTAAATCAAGAGAAAAAAATCATTTCATCGATTTCACTCAAACCAAAGTCACCTGTTTCTTGTCATTCACTCAAACCAAAGTCACTCATTTCATCGATTCTCTTGTTATGGCTTCTTCTTCCCGCGATCTTTGGGATCGACAATTTGAGCAGCAATTTGATCAGTATTTCGATCAATATTTCGAGCAGTATTTCGAGCAAACATTTGAGAATCTTCTCAGTGATCAAGAAGCGGCTACCTCATCAAAGAAGAAACGAGCTGTTATAGAAAGACATCGAGAAGAAGGCCACATAAGATTATGGAATGATTATTTCAGCGAAAACGCAATCTACCCGATCACCTTTTCCGGCGACGTTTTAGAATGAACAAAGCATTGTTCTTGCGTATTGTTCATCGGCTCTCCAACGAAGTCCCTTTCTTTCAACAGAGGAGATGCTCGGGGTAGACTTGGTCTATCTGCACTTCAAAAATCTACAGCCGCAATTCGTCTCTTAGCTTATGGTACTGCGCTTGATTCCGTTGACGAGTACCTCCGTCTAGGAGCAACTACTGCTCGTTCATGTCTAGAAAATTTTGTGGAAGCAATTATAAATCTTTTTGGCGACGAGTACCTCAGAAGACCCACAGCAGAAGATCTTCAACGTCTACTTAATATTGGAGAGGAACGCGGTTTTCCCGGGATGATAGGAAGCATCGATTGTATGCATTGGGAGTGGAAGAATTGTCCTACCGCTTGGAAAGGCCAGTATACACGTGGTTCTGGGAAACCCACAATAGTTTTATAAGCGGTTGCTTCATATGATCTCTGGATTTGGCATGCATTCTTTGGACCTCCAGGTACCCTCAACGATATTAATGTTCTTGAACGTTCACCCGTTTTTGATGACATTATAAAAGGTCAAGCTCCGAAAGTGAATTTCTTTGTCAATGGAAGGGAGTATCATTTGGCATACTATCTGACAGATGGTATATATCCAAAATGGGCAACTTTTGTCCAATCTATTCCACTACCACAAGGCGAAAAAGCACGCAAATTTGCTGAAGTTCAAGAATCTACCTGGAAAGATGTCGAACATGCTTTTGGAGTCTTGCAATCAAGATTTGCTATAATAAAAAATCCTGCTTTGTTTTGGGATAAAGCAAAAATTGGAAAGATTATGAGAGCTTGTATCATCCTCCACAATATGATAGTCGAAGACGAACGAGACGGATACATGCATTCTAATGTTGAAGAATTCCAACAAGGAGAAGGAGGCGGAAGTTCTAGTGTGGATTACTCGTATTCCACAACTATGCCTACAAATATTCTAAATATGATGGACACCCGAAAAAAAGTTCGATCAAGAGATGTGCATCACCAATTAAAAAAAGATTTAGTTGAGCATATATGGCAAAAATTTGGCTAAGTTCAAAATAATATCCTAAAGTTTATGTATAATAATTTATGTTTTTTGCAATGTTATTGTATTAAATCTGCTTTTATAAGATATTAAATCCTTCTTTAAAATAAATTATTATTACAAGATTTTTTTTTTAGAAACCCGTCACAGGTCTCTCCATTGCATCCAGATTTCTAAATTAGATCTCTACTAATAAAATAATCTATTTTAATCATAAAAATAAGAATAAGAGACCTATAAAGGTCTCTCCATTAAACATGCTCTAAGATCATTTTTCTTATCTCACTCATTCCGTTCGTCCTCACGCTACACGTCTCTAATCAAATAATTTTTTTATATAGTTCTTTTTGTTCCTTTCATTATATTTGTTTAATTTTTATGGATAGTATCAACAATATGAGACTTTGCGCCACAATTCCATATCATTTAGCAGATATTATCATTCACTCACAATATGTGTTGCTTCTAGTTTCTATTTGTCCATTAGATAAGCCATCTTAATTAGACGTGATTGGTCATCATGTACTTAGGATAATGGATTGGAGGTTCAATCGAAAGATTAGGATACAAGTCCTTAGAGGATCACGCCATCACGGTTTATACCTTATACAATTGTATTGTCTTGTGAAACCAAGAGACAACGAGAGTTAGACTATGATTCATTTAAATAGCTTGGCTAGATCATTTGAGTGGACAGATATATTATAGAGGCATTAGCTTATCCATAAAAACTATCACAGAAGGAATTAACATTTTGTTAGTTTTTTTTTTTAGTATGACCATCTTTTAACAAATGCAATACTGCAGTTATCGATTTCAATTATTTTTTAGTTTCCTAAAATGATGGTTTAAGACAGTATTGTTTTAGTGATTTTCATTGGATTTGATTTAGTTTGAAGTGTAATCATTGTGTGTTAGATCAAAATGTAGGGGGTTTGCTTACGACTTTTCTATCGTCTGATTTGTTGGTTTGCTAGAACAAAACCGGTTCGCTATATTCAAACCAAAATATTTCTTGTGTATTTGTTTAATCACTAGGGAACCAATTTGACAACAATCACCAAACCAAATTTGACAAATTAGCATCGTAATTACGCCGCGTTGAATGTTTGTTTCTTAGATTCGCGCTTGTCGTGTGTGTTATATTAAAATACAAAAATCAAATGATAGGGCCATTGACTGGTTACAAAATAATTACTTACATTAACGTATTTAATAGTATTATCTAAAGAGCGAAGTAATCGTCTGGAAATCTGGAGACTAACTCCCATGATATAATTGACGTGTTATTAAGAACCTTAATCGAATTTGATTAACAATATTTATTTATCGTCTATTGAACTTTTCAATGGATTATAGTGCTGTAAAATCATTTTAGATAACAAGAATACATTAGGAGAAACGTCAACGCAATAGGTGGCCTTGAATTTGTGCTCAGTGCACTCCAGCTGTTTCCTTTGCTTTGGAGCAAGAAGAATCCCAAGCTATTTGCTACACGTACAAAAATTAAAATTACGCATTATCTTTTAATGTAATTGTTAGGATTTAAGACAATAAATACATGCGGTTTACTCTCTTGAATTCTCTCTCGCTCTCTCTTGTTCGTTGTTTAGTTCGATCTTATGTGTAACTAAGCATAAAAGTAAATAAGACAAAAAGCTTTAACGACTTCGGGTCATAAACTTGAACCCTACTGTCGCCGGGATCTGGTGCCCAGAATCCACTAAAATCACTTTTGGTTTTATAATCCATACAACCTACTTTACAAAACCGCGCATGCTTTAGCCTGCAAGCCTACAGCCGACCATGTGAAACGGTCCAAAACCTTGCTCTGCATCATTTCCGTTTTTGATAGAAACAGAGCACTCACCAACCAACTCTCTTTTGGTTCCGAGAGTGGTAAGTGTCACGCGCGCGCCACGTGATCCTTATCTCTTTCATTTTAGGCTGCAACGGCTTTTTATTCTTGGGCCTTCAACGAATCCGACCCACCTGCGGATTGTCTAAACCCTCTTCGTGCTTCAGAGTCTCTGCGACACTTAGTCTTTTAAGCAAATGAAAACTTCTTCTTCTTTAACTCAAAGACAACTTCTCACAAAACTCCACCTTAGATTTGAGTTCCTTTCGATTCTAGTTCTTGGATTCCTCCCGGATCTTCCTGACCTATGTCAGTTCTTGGAAACTTGGAGCAGCTCCAAAGCTTCTTGGAGCTTCCCCACATGCAACACCTTGGTTAATATATCGGCTGGATTATAGAGAGTCGATATCTTGGTTACCTTAACGAAACCATCTGCTATCAAATCACGGATGAAATGATACTTCAGTGCAACATGCTTGGTTCTTTCATGGAACACTGCATTCTTTGACAGGTCAATGGCGCTTTGAGCATCACAAAACAATTCAACCGGCCCTTGATGAAATCCCATCTCCTCCATCAAACCTTTCAACCAAACCGCTTCTTTTGCTGCTTCAGATAATGCCATGTATTCGGCTTCGGTTGTAGAAAGAGCAACAACCTTTTGCAGGTTTGACCTCCAACTTATGGTTCCTCCTCCTATTGTGAATACATACGCACCAATCGATCTTCTGCGGTCAGGTTCTGCAGCGAAATCCGAGTCAGAGTAACCCTTTAAAACAAACTCGTTCTGCTTCTTGAACACGAGCTTCCTTTCTGTTGACCCCTTACTATATCTTAGTACCCATTTCACTGCTTGCCAATGGTCCCTTATTGGCTTACCCATAAAACGACTGATGACTCCCACCGGATAAGCAAGATCAACTCTCGTGCCAATCATTGCGTACATAATACTTCCGACTGCACTTGAGTACGGAACAGATCTCATTTCCTCTGCTTGATCCTTTAATTCCTTTTCAGTAGCCTTTTTCAACTTGAAATGAGCACCGAGAGGTGTAGACACTGGCTTACACTGCTCCATCTTGAAAGTATCTAGTATTTTCATCAAGTAACTTCCCTGAGACAAAGTAAGAGTCCCATTCTTCCTGTCACGATGTATCTCCATTCCCAAAATCCTCTTAGCTTCGCCTAAGTCCTTCATTTCGAACTTTGAGCTCAAGAGAGTCTTAAGATTCTTGATTTCACCCATATCTTTTGATGCTATTAACATGTCATCGACATATAGCAGGAGATAGGTGAACTCATCTTTCTTATATTCCCTTAGATACACGCAACTGTCATGCCCACTTCTCTTGTAACCAGACTGAACCATGAATGCATTGAATCTCTGATTCCATAACCTTGGTGACTGTTTTAACCCGTACAGCGATCTCTTCAGCAAACACACTTTCTCTTCAGCTGATTCCACTTCGTATCCTTCAGGCTGACACATTAGAATATGTTCCTCCAAGTTTCCGTGTAGAAAGGCTGTCTTCACATCTAGTTGCTCAAGTTCAAGGTCATATTGAGCAACTATAGATAGAAGGAGCCTTATAGAAACATGTTTTACTACCGGACTGAAGATCTCCTTATAATCAACTCCTCTTCTTTGTGAATAGCCCTTTGCTACTAGTCTAGCTTTAAATCTAGTACCCTCTGCACCAGGAGTACCAGACTTTCTTTTATAGACCCACTTGCAGCCTATGATCTTCTTGTCTTTTGGTCTGTTCACAAGAGAGAAAGTCTCATTCTTCTTTAAAGAACCCATCTCTTCGTCCATTGCCAGGCTCCATTTGTCCCAGTCAGGATCTTTGAGTGCTTCTTCGTAGCTTCTAGGCTCTGGTCTTCCACCATCTTCTGTTATTAATAGAGCTAGGCCTACTACGTTTGACTCTGCATATCTTCTTGGTTTTCTGATCTCGCGCCTTTCTCTGTTCCTTATTAGCTGATTAAGACAATAAATACTTGCGGTTACCAATTTGTTAGGATTTAAGACAATAAATACTTGCGGTTTACTCTCTTGAATCCTCTCTCGCTCTCTCTTGTTTGTTGTTTAGTTCGATCTTGTGTGTAACTAAGCATAAAAGTAAATAAGACAAGAGGTTTTAACGACTTCGGGTCATAAACTTGAACCCTACTGTCGCCGGGATCTGGTGCCCTTACTAGCTGATATTCTGCCAAATCTTCACCGTCTTCTGAGAAGAACTCTTCATCGGCTTCAGAATTATCAGATTGCTGTGATTCATTATCCTCAGAAGAATCATCATACCTTTCTCGTGTTTCACTTAGTTCTCGGTTGTCTACACCTTGATTTGAAGGCTCACCTTTCTCAAGGCTTCTAACCACTTCCAGTCTTGTTTTCTCTTCTTCTTCATGTAGTTTATCCACCTCATTGGAGTGTGTCTTCAAATCCTTATAGACCTTATCCTCTTGAAACACAACATTTCTACTGATTGTACACTTTTCTTCTTCCAACAGCCATATCCTGAATCCTTTCACTCCAGAGGGATATCCGAGGAAAATACCCTTCTTGGCCCTTGGATTAAGTTTACCTTGGTCGGTGTGGACATAGGTGATGCAGCCAAATCTCCTTAGTCCACTGTAATCAGGTAAAGAGTTTGTCCACTTCTGTTCCGGAATCTCAAACTCTATTGCACTTGAAGGTGATTGGTTGATCAAGAACACTGCAGTAGCTGCAGCCTCGGCCCAGAACTCTTGTGATAACCCTGACTCACTCAACATGCTGCGAACTTTGTTCATGATGGTTCTGTTGAGTCTCTCAGCTACCCCATTTTGCTGAGGCGTGTATGTACACGTTCGATGCCTTGTTATCCCTTCATTCCTGCAGAATCCATCAAACTCCTGATTACAGAACTCCAACCTGTTATCTGTCCTCAATCTTTTAACTCTTTTACCCATTTGTAGCTCCACCATCTTCTTCCACTCAGAGAACTTTGCAAACGCCTCATCCTTTCTCTTTATGAAGAAAATCCATACCTTTCTTGTGAAATCATCAGTAAAACTGATGAAATACTGACAGTTTCCGAGGGAACTTGGTACGGTTGGAGAGCCCCAGAGATCTGAGTGTATGTACTCCAACTTCTCCTTGGTAATGTGTTTAGCTGCTCCAAAGCTCACGCGATGTGCTTTTCCATAAACACAGTCTTCACAGAATTCTAGACCGGTTGCATTGCATTTCTGCAGACAGCCTTTCTTGGCTAGAACCTCCATCCCCTTCTGACCCATATGGCCGAGTCTACTGTGCCATAGCTTGGTCTCTTCTGAGCTTTTATCCATTGCTTCAGCAATGATGACCTTTCCCTTCAGAAAATACAACCTGTTGGTTTTCTCAGCCTTTAACACTGTCCTGTATCCTTTGATAATCTTGAGTACTCCATCCTTAGACTGAAACCAACATCCATTCTCTTCCAGTGTCCCTAATGAGATGAGATTCTTGGACATAGCTGGAACATATCTCACATCAGTGAGCAATACGATAGTGCCATCATCATTCTGTATTCGGATGTTTCTGATCCCTTTGACGAGAGAGACTGTGTCATTCGCCATCTTGACGCTTCCACCATCTGCTTTTGACATAGTCTCGAACCACTCCATTCTAGGAGTCATGTGAAAGGTACAACCGGTGTCAAGAATCCACCTTTCACTGCTCTCATTACTTGTCAAGAAGTTTGCTTCTGCTTCTGAGACCATGAGAGCTGGAACCGGATAGTCATCACCATTTACTGCAATGCTTCTCCTTTCTCTGCAGAGGTGCTTCCCTTGTTTCTTTCTTTCCACACGAAGCACTGTTTCTTGTAATGACCTTCTTTTCCACAGATCCAACATGTTTTGGCTCCACCTCGTGACTTGGATCTGCTTTTACCCTAGCTCTTATCTTGACCTTTGTTCCTTGTCTCAGATCTCCCTCGGTCTTGAACAAATAGAGCTTCTGAGCTGTTCTTGAGCGGTTTTCCTGTCGCTCCAAGCTCAAGAATCTTTGACCTGATTGCACCAGTGATTTCTTCCAGAGCTAGGGTCGTCTTGCAGTACTTTAAAGTCTCCTTCAGTTGATCGAACTGTCTTGGAAGAGACATGAGTAAGACTATTGGTTGGTCTTCCTCAGGTAATTTCACCTTTACGTTCTCTAGATCTGATATGAGCTTGAAGAAATCGTTTACATTCTCTTCTATCGTCATACTTTCACTCATTTTATACGCATAGAGTCTTTGCTTCAAGTATATACGATTTGGGAGTGACTTTGCCATGAACAAGTTGATCCCTGCAGTTGTCTTCTCCTTTATGATCTTTCTCAGAACATGATTCCCTACGCTCAAGATGATAGTAGATCTTGCCTTTCCTCTTTTCTCCTTGAGCTCCTTACTTTCGGGTTTTGCTTGCTTTGATGTTGTAGACGCCGGAGTAACTTCTCCTTCACTCGACACTTGAGTTTCTTCGTCTGCAGCATTATCAGCTTCTCCTAAACCCTCCATAAGACCCAACAAATCGAGGTGTGCCAAGAGCTTCTCCTTCCAGAGGATATAATCCCCTTCACCATCGAACTTCTCCACGTCGACCTTGCCCGAGGACATCTTCTCAACACCGAGCTGACGCCTTCACCGAGGGAACGAGACTTGTATCGGTGAACCTGGCTCTGATACCAATTTGTTAGGATTTAAGACAATAAATACTTGAGGTTTACTCTCTTGAATCCTCTCTCGCTCTCTCTTGTTTGTTGTTTAGTTCGATCTTGTGTGTAACTAAGCATAAAAGTATATAAGACAAGAGGTTTTAACGACTTCGGGTCATAAACTTGAACCCTACTGTCGCCAGGATCTGGTGCCCGGAATCCACTAGAATCACTTTTGGTTTTATAGTCCATACAACCTACTTTACAAAACCGCGCATGCTTTAGCCTGCAAGCCTACAGCCGACCATGTGAAGTGGTCCAAAACCTTGCTCTGCATCATTTCCGTTTTTGATAGAAACAGAGCACTCACCAACCAACTCTGTTTTGGTTCCGAAAGTGGTAAGTGTCATGCGCGTGCCACGTGATCCTTATCTCTTTCATTTTGGGCTGCAACGGCTATCTTATTCTTGGGCCTTCAACGAATCCGACCCACCTGCGGATTGTCTAAACCCTCTTCGTGCTTCAGAGTTTCTGCGACACTTAGTCTTTTAAGCAAATGAAAACTTCTTCTTCTTTAACTAAAGACAACTTCTCACAATAATCTTATATATTTTCTTCTTGAGAGCAATCTTATATTTACCAGTTTACCTCTACTATTAGTCTATTACGCATTTCCTCTAGTGCAATCTTATATTTTACATACAAAAATTAGTATTTTCCATATACAGTCAATGTTGAGCATTTCGTCTATATGTCTCCTTAGACCAAAATACTTCTAAATACTTAATGCATTTGTTAAATATTTTTCCGCTCGAATACATCTACATCATTTACCCTTGAGCACATATATTCCTTTTTTTCCCCCGAAAATAATTACGGTTTCACATTACTTTTTCCTACTTTATGTTTTTATCATTCTTTCTTGTGTTGTTTCTATTTCATGAATTCATCCATGTTGAGATAGTAGAGAATCGATGGTCAAAACACAAATTGGAAGAGGATCTAACATTCCTTGTTTATGGTCCAAAAAAATAAAATCTAAATAATCTAGTTAACTTTATTATTATTATTAGTATTATTTGGTCGAATAGTATTCTCAATAAATGCATAATTTTAGTCCACATTCCATTTGGCAACCGTCATATACCACTTTCTTTTTCTGAAAAAGAAAGAAAGTAAACGTACATTCAGAATTTTGTTTAAATCCGTAACTCATTCTAGGAACTTTAAATAATAAATATACAAAAAGTAATTCAATAAAGAAAACCTTTTTAGTTTT
Organism: Eutrema salsugineum; assembly: GCF_000478725.1. Classification (NCBI taxonomy): domain Eukaryota; kingdom Viridiplantae; phylum Streptophyta; class Magnoliopsida; order Brassicales; family Brassicaceae; genus Eutrema; species Eutrema salsugineum. Next base: position 5,765,334 of record NW_006256686.1, on the reverse strand, counting down.
TAGTGACTGAATGATTTTCGAAGTAACTTAGATTTTTGGAGAAAACAGACGTATACAACATTTTCTATGATCATATATTTATGAATAGATATTTCACTAAACAAATTTATGCATCGGGGTGAAGACACTATTTCAGATATAGCATTAAGCAACATGCTTTCGAAGATAATTTTTTAAAACTTTCATGATGCGCAACACTGCAAGATAGAATAGTAAGTTACTTTTTTTCTTGAATCGTCATTAGTTTTCTGCTTTTACACTTTTTGAATTTATTTATAATTAGACTTTGTCAACTAATTATGAAGGTGAACTGGTAAATTTGTATATAAAATAGTAATATTAAACGAAAATATTAAGGAATGATAGTAGTATGTTGCAAATTATGCACATATTCTTTTGAGATACCCAACTTTTGTTGGGAGAACAAAATGTATAAAAATTTATCTTTTTGGCCATGAAAGAGTAAACTTAAAAATATTTATTTAAAAAAAAAACTTAAAAAATATTTAAAAGGGTTAGAAGCTAGTCTATTGGTCCTAGAATGGTCCTAAGTACGAGTTACGACAAAGGCCAAGGTGGCAACATTTTGTATTTTAACAGCTATTTAGGAGGATAATATTTTAGTAACTAAAAATCTCACTAAACCAAAAGTGGCTTAATAATATGAATAAAATCAAGCAATTTATAATCGTAAAATAATCACTTGAAAATGACAATTGTTTTTTATTCCAAATAACAATACCATAGTACTTAATGAATTTGGTCTTATGATTTTTTTTAATAAGATAATAGGATTAGTATATATATTTACTAAGCTGATGGTTGAAATCATATTTATAATATATATCATTTAATTTTACTTTATATTACATCTCGACTACACAACTTAATATACACATGCGAATTTCGGTTAGAGAATTTTCTTCGTTACATACGAAAAATGAATTATTTTAATCTTACTTTCAAATGACAAAAAATTATGTTTAGTTTCCATATTGATTTCTGACCCAACAAAAATAAAAAGTTTCCATATTGAGATCGTAATCCCCAAAACAAAAATGTCAAAAAAACGCGGGCGTTAAATAAAAAAAGAAAGAAATAACGTAAAAAAAAAAATTGACGCGGAGGAATCGTGTGGGACCCCAAACAGCTCCATTGTCCAAATTCCGAAACTAAACTCATTACTCTAGTCTCGGTGGCACCAGGATCAGTCCTCCATTCCCCTGCTTTTTTTG